>NC_140165.1:183330391-183607891 GCF_963971535.1 Notolepis coatsorum
CGAGAGAGAGAGAGAGAGAGAGAGAGAGAGGAGAGAGGAGAGAAGAGGGAGAGAGAGAGAAACAGAGAGACAGAGAGAGAGAGAGAAGGAGAGAGAGAGAAAACAGAGAGACAGAGAGAGAGACAGACAGACAGAAGAGAGAGAGAGACGAGAGAGAGACAGAGACAGAGAGAGAGACAGAGACAGAGAGAGAGAGTGAGAGGCGATGTTAATAAAGTTATTATATTATATTAAGTCCAATTATATTAAAGATTCGTTTGGAGAATTAGCTCAGCTCTGAGAAGTGAGAAATAACGGCATGTGAAAATATTATTTCTGCAAGCAAGCAACAGGAAACCACTGTTGTGCGCAGCTGCGGAGGAATTCTGGGATGATACCTGCATACCCGCATGTCGTGAGATGCAGCAGCAGCACGTCAAGTTTCTTTCATATAGTGAGTATAAATATATATGTAAATTTGCCAATTTGCGGTTATCTGTGGTCATTTAATCTGTTCAGATATGCAATTTGTAGATGCAAATTGCGTGAGCTGCTAGCGCATCTTTTAATAGTTTAGTTATAGTTAATTGCATGGCTGTTCAGTATAATTAAGCTAACTCGGTCTCCATTGTCTTCTTAAACAACTGCCTGCATGCATGCTGTGTGCAATTAAAACATTATGGCACACCGAAATGATGCATGGTTGTTTCATGCAAAATATTAAGAGTTCGATATTGGGTCAAGTCTAAGTGCGAGTTATCGTGAATAATAGGTAAAGATGGCGTCGCCCTCGTGCGTGCATGGTGCATGTCAAGCCGCATCTCCATTTTAGGTTTGTTTGCTAGTACATTCTGTCCTATTATCGGGTTTGAGGGAGATTAATTTGGTTATATTGGTTGAGTCATGCAGGCGTTGCGTCCTTGCTAGCGCATCTTTTAATAGTTTAGTTATAGTTAATTGCATGGCTGTTCAGTATAATTAAGCTAACTCGGTCTCCATTGTCTTCTTAAACAACTACCTGCATGCATGCTGTGTGCAATTAAAACATTATGGCACACCGAAATGATGCATGGTTGTTTCATGCAAAATATTAAGAGTTCGATATTGGGTCAAGTGCAAGTGCGAGTTATAGTGAATAATAGGTAAATATGGCGTCGCCCTCGTGCGTGCATGGTGCATGTCAAGCCACATCTCCATTTTAGGTTTGTTTGCTAGTACATTCTGTCCTATTATCGGGTTTGAGGGAGATTAATTTGGTTATATTGGTTGAGTGTCATGCAGGCGTCGCGTCCTCATGGCATGCATGGTCGAAGCCACATATCTCCATTTCTTTGAGCTTGTAAATTGATGTTTGTAATAGATATATATTTTTGTACATGACAAAAGGAGGTTTGAGAGAGATGGAGATTAATTCACGCTCTCATTCATCTCCGCTCTCTCTCTCCCTCCCTCTCTCTCTATCTCCTCTCTCTCTCTATCTCCTCTCTCTCGCTCTCCTGCGCTCTCTCTCTATCTCCTTTCGCTCTCTCTCTCTCTCTCTCTCTCACTCTCTCCCTCCCGCTATCTCCCGCTCTCTCTCTCTCTCTCTCCTTCTGATTGATGGTTAAACATTCAAACTGTGAAAATTATGATCATGTTTTTGTAAGCTAATAGTATGAACTTGTTATATTGAGTTGTAAGTTATTCTGGTATATGTTTCATGGAGGTCTAAACGTTGTATTTTTTCCCTTGCCTTTCAGGTAGCAAGTGCTGCTGGGAAATATTCAAATGAGCCAAACAGTAAGCTGATTATTTGTAAATATAAAAACATATTTGTGAGATGGGACTGTATCGTTGAGACCAGAACATAGTTTATTAATCTGTTTCCACAGAGCTCAGTTTTTTCTCATAGTTCCAATATGGTAGTCTGGCAGTGTAAATTGTGTGCAGCTTCTTTGACTTCTAGAATACAGTTATTTAAACACTACAGACTGCAACACAGCCACTTTTCCAGAGTCAGTCCTCTTCCATGCCTCTATACTGATTGTATCTGTAAATTTAAGACGCTAAATGCATTGAGTACTCATTTGTCAAGATATCATACTGCACAACTTAGCAGTAGACCAGAACAGAGTCAGAGCCCTGTGGTAATAAAATGCCCTTTGTGCGCATTTCGGGAACCCTTTTCTGAATCAATTTTCTTAAGTCATCTCAGAAAGCATTTAAAAAATAATGAAACAGTGACATGCCCATATAAGGATTGTAGCTATAGCACAAATGTTTACTCTTCATTCAATTGCCATAAAAGCAGAGAACACCAATTAAGTCTTGCATCAGACTTAAAAGCTGTCGTTGTTGAGGATCCCCAAGACAGGATTTCTGAGGTCACTAGTGATTTGCATGAAGAATGTCCAGGCCAGAGCATAGAAGTGGTGGATGATGATCAATGTGACACTGACAATCTAAGAAATCAACTTAAAATGAACGTATCTTCCTTGTTCCTAAAGATGCAGGCTATCCTCCATGTCTCAAACACAGCTATTCAAGAAATAGTAGACCACTTGAATCAGGTCTTCTCCTTATCTCAGCCATTGATCAAGGAGGCAGTTAATGACATATTGCAGAGAAATGGTCACAATATTGCAGAACCTACACTGGATGAAGTTGTTGGCGCTGTCATGAACTGCAATGTTCTGTCTACATCTACCTCTGAAGGTGCAGAGTTGTGTTCAACCAAGCGCAGAAAAAGCTTTATGGAGCGCAACTATCCATGTGTAATGCCAGTAGAGTATCAGTTGGAGCAACCAGGACATACCAGCATGTATGTTCCCATCCTTTCAATGATTCAAGAGTTGTTTAAAAACACAGACATCCTTGACAAGATTACAGAACCAAATACTACATCTGGTCAATATGTGTCATGCTCTGATGGCTCCCATTTCCTTGAAAATGAGTTACTGTCAACAGGGAATCTCATCCTACCACTTCAGCTATATATAGATGATCTGGAAATTGCCAATCCGCTTGGCACATCACGTAAAATTCACAAACTTTGTGCTATATATTGGGTCCTCGCCAATGTGCCACCAAAATACCGATCAGCATTACACGCTATACAGCTGGCAATGCTGGTAAAAGTGACAGACCTCCGTAGGTATGGATATGCAGCTGTACTTGCTCCATTGCTGCGTGATGTTCATACTCTGGAACAAGATGGTGTTTTCATTGAAAGAGTTGGTCAGAATGTCAAAGGCACAATCTGGTGTGTTTCTGCTGACAATCTGGGCGCTCATGGATTCGGTGGCTTTGTGGAGTCATTTAGAGCAGGCTATGTTTGCAGATTCTGTCTGGCCACAAGTGAACAGTTTCAAACAACTGAAGTCAGAGAGGGAGAGTTTTCTCAGAGAACCAAAGTCAGCCATGACTTGCATGTACAAACTGCACATGACACTTCGAGCAGCCATTTTGGTGTTAAAGGTGGCTGTCTCTTACGTGAATCCCTGAATTACTTTCATACAATCACAGGGTTTCCTCCAGATATACTTCACGATCTTCTGGAAGGTATGGTTCCCGTGGAGCTTTCTCTCTGTGTTAAAGAGATGATTCGGAGAAAGTACTTCACTTTAGAGTATTTGAACCAAAAGATTGCATCATTCCCGTATCAGCACGCTGATAAAGTGGATAGACCTCACCCAATTCCCCAAACATTTGTTTCTCGAGGAACAATAGGAGGCAATGGGCTTCCATTACTTGTAGGCAGTGTAGTACCAGTGGGTGATGCAGCATGGGCAGTTTTGATGGAGCTGAAAGAGGTGCTAGAGTTAGCATTGTGCCCATCATATACTGATGAAACCTTAGACTATTTTCAGTGCAAAATCAGTGATCATAGACAGGTACTATTAGAGGTTTTCCCTGCAGTTAAACTCCGTCCTAAACATCACTTTGTGGAGCATTATCCCGCTCTAGTTAAGTGCTTTGGACCCCTGCTGCATGTTTGGACCATGCGATTTGAGGCCAAGCACCGCTTTTTCAAAAGAGTGGTGCATGACACTCAAAACTTCAAAAATATCTTGAAGACGATGGCAATCAGACACCAACACATGATGGCATATCATCTTGCTTCACCATCATATTTCAAGCCAAAAACCCAGGCATCCAGGGTTGACTCTGTTCTGGTTTCATCTCTACCAGCAGTAGCTCAGGTACACATTAGAGGACACACAGTTAGTGACACAATCTACCAGACATCAAAGGTAACCATTGATGGCACAGACTATGTCTGTGGAATGTTTCTCTCCGTCAGAGTCAGTGGTGGACTGTCTACATTTAGCCAAATAGAACAGATCTACCTTGTGAATAACGAGGTTTCTTTTCTGTGTCGAGACTATGACTCCTGGTATATAGAACATCTTAGGTCCTATGAGCTGTCAACCACACAACCACATCTGTCCATCTACCTACAGTCTGGTCTCAATGATACAGTCCCACTCTCAGCATACAAGATCGATGGTCTGCTGCTGCTGACTCCCAAGCGATTCATTCAAGTGAAACGGAACTGAGTCCAGCTAATGGTGAATAGTTATTTTATTAATCAATTATTGTGTCTTTATTCACTCGTTGTGTAATTGACCAGTTCATATTCTGTATAAGTTCATATTCTGTATATGTTAATAATGACGCTTTCTGTGTTGTGTTTATGACTACTCCTTAGGTCCTTGAGCTGCTGTCTGTCGACCGGACCACATCTGTCCACTGTCCATCTACCTGCAGTCTGGTCACAACGATACAGTCCCACTCTCAGCATACAAGATCGATGGTCTGCTGCTGCTGCTGACTCCCAAGCGATTCATTCAAGTGAAACGGAAGGTGAATAGTTATTTTATTAATCGATTATTGTGTCTTTATTCACTCGTTGTGTAATTGACCAGTTTATATTCTGTATAAGTTCATATTCTGTATATGTTAATAATGACGCTTTCTGTGTTGTGTTTATGACTACTCCTTAGGTCCTTGAGCTGCTGTCTGTCGACCAGACCACATCTGTCCACTGTCCATCTACCTGCAGTCTGGTCACAACGATACAGTCCCACTCTCAGCATACAAGATCGATGGTCTGCTGCTGCTGCTGCTGACTCCCAAGCGATTCATTCAAGTTTCCATAGCACAATGGCAGCTGCCTCCCCACAACCCATGATCCTTTGTGTTGTTGAGACAGATCGGGCTAGAAAATTAAAACTCAGTTCACGACCCACCTCTGTTGATGCACTGATCAAGATTATAAAAGAACAGTTGGAAATAGACCTTGACTTCAGTTTGCTGTATGAAGATCCAGACTTTGATGGGAAACTTACTTCCCTTGATGACATTACGGAATTGCCACAAAAAGCTGTTGTGCACATTTCACTTTCGCTCGACTCCAGCTCTCTCGCATCTACTGATATACTTTCAGATATGTCATCTCCAGAACGTCTAAGCAGATGGCCTCCAGGTCCTTTTCCAGTTCCTACATTTGCATTCGATGTTGAGCTGAAACTTAGAGACGGAAACAACGAATTTGAGAAGAACAAGAGACACCTTAAGAGACCTAAAGCACGACATCTTAGAAAAGCTTGCATCTACAATGTATGCTTTCAAGGCTTATCCAAGTGATAAAGAGATAGCAGTGGCTTCTGCGGCTCTTGTCGCCAAACATCCCTGCTTGAAGGAAGCAGGATCTGAGACCGGCTGCAATGGATGGAAGAACAGCATCAAATTCAAGATGGGCAATTTCAGGAACAAGCTGAGACGGGCAGGATGTGAGGAGGTCACTGTAAATGCTGGAAAAAGAGGTAGAAGCAATCCTGATGGCAAACCTTCACATTCCAACATTAAAAGACCCAAGCGAGCAGAAGTAAACTTCCTACCCAACTATCCCCAAGGAGAGGATTCCTTGAGGCTTGAGCAGTTGAGGCAGACAATTCTGCTGAAGAAGTCAAGAAGACTGAGAAGAACCTGCCCCTCATTAGAAAGCTGATGCAGACCACATTTGCCCTGCGCCGACAGACCATAGTGAAGTCCAGCCCACCAGTGAAAGAGCTCATGGACCTCTGGCCTGCTCTCAAAATGGAGTCTGAGGTAATATAGATCAGCTCTCTCTTTCCTGTGTTAACATTTGGCACATTCTGTGTGTTTTAAAGTGAAACTTGTGATTCTTAAGCCTGGTTTATATACTCTAGCGGCGCATCTGCGTGTGTGTTCTGTGCGCCCCCGCGAGCTAGTCATCAGCGACCGATTCCGCAAAGCATGTAATGACATGGTTGACCAGAAATCCCGCCGTCATGCTCTGAAGCCCAAACCAAACAAAGTAAGAGATCCACCAAGTTGAAGTGACTAATTGATGTTGATATACTATATTGTCCTGCTGTTTTTAAATATAGGTGTATGCAGAGTTCCAGCTGATTACCAACCAGAACCTGCCCAACACATTCTACGCTGAGCTTGACCGTCATCTTCCTCGACTGATGACGTTATTCAGACAGAAGGTGTCCAAAACTGGGAACACAGCAGATGCTTTGGCTCACATTTTAAAAATCCACGATGAACAGGTGAATAGATTATTATACATGTCATAGGTCGAACCTCTGTAACATTGAACAGGTTCAATGATTCAAATGAGCTTTTGAATTTTACAATTAGTCCACCATTGTGTTTGCCATTTTTCTGATTGCATTAAAGATGTGAACATGTTATTTGTGGACATATCTGATTGGACTGTTTAAAATCCGCTTAGTTCAGTAAACATTTCCATATAATACAATTCTTTTTTTCTTCTTAATCTTACATCTTAATAGGAAATCCATGATGTTCACACCAGGCGTACCACTGTTCTCCATGCCCTGCCTGTGTATCTGCATGAGGAAGTCTCTGGATTTTTCAAAACCTGCACAGTGAGTCCGAGTGAAAATAATTTACAGTACAACTGTATATTAAGTGAACAGTTAATCAAAATGCTAAGTATCAGTCTTCCTTCCTTCCAGGTCTCCCTTGTGAAAGAGATATTTGATCTCGACGGGACTAACCTGGTTAAATAAAAATAACCTTCTCACCAAAAAAAAATTTCTAACTAAAATATAAACAACTTACAAACACAACTCCATATACTTAGCTTTGTGCTGCACTTTGTAGAAACCATGGATTTATTTGTGATTATTATGTCTCTTTCATTCCTTCAGGACACGCCTGATGAGCCAGAGCTTCAGGGTGTTGCAGTGGCCCTCCTTACTGTCATCAGTGACCATGACACAAGTCCAGTTCACTACCAGCCTGTGACAATCTCTGTTGTCATTGAAAGTCACATCATGATCAGCCTCCCCAGATTTGGTGATTCCTTCCTGGTAATGTTTGGACTAATCTATGCACTACACCTCAGCTACCCCAAGGGACTTACCAACACTTTTGAATTCATTCAGAAGATTTTACTAGGTCTAGAAGCTGGTAAACTGTCGCCCAGGTTGCAGACTCTCAAGAATGACTTGATGATGCAATAATTATTTTTTTCTTCTGATTTTTCAATGGATTTTCTCCCCGCCCCAATTAGTCATTGTGCCAATTCCCCCCCCCCCCCTCCCCTACCTGGTGCTGTATGCATGTTCTCCTACGAGTCGGTATAAGGCTGTCCCGAGTTGATCGCACGCTTCCCCCGAGACGTGTGCCGACAGCCAGTGATGTCTTTTCACTTGGCAGCGAGGGCTCTCATTGGTGAAGTGTAACGCGTGGGAGGGCACGCTATCTCCACCAAGTCCTGCCCCGCTTAGCAATCGCCGAGACCTGACCTGTAGGCGTCGCTGTCCACAACGACAGATTCCCACCCGCCAGCTTCCCCACCCCCTAATACTGCCAAATTGTATTAGTGTGAATGGCCAGCCAAGCTGGTGACAACGCAGGGAGTTGGATTCGAACAGGCGAATCCAGTGTCTCCAGCGTTGGTGACGAACGCAATCACCTGACCGCTCTTGCATTAAACTTTTGAAGGTATTATTTTGACATGACAAGGAAATTAATACCTCACCCCACATCCTTCTTTCAGATGAGTTTCTATTCCTTACTGTAATCAGTGATCATGACACAAGTCCAGTTCACTACCAGCCTGTGACAATCTCTATTGTCATTGAAAGTCATACCCCAGATTTGGTGATTCCTTCCTGTAATGTTTGGACTAATCTATGCACTACCCCAAAGCACTTACCAACACCTCAAAAGTCTATAGAAACTCATCAGAAATGTTTTGTCATGTCAAAATAATACCTTCAAAAGTTGCTGTACTACTTTGCAGATGTTCAGCCAATAGGTCCAAACTACTCAATGTACCTTGTTCTTTATTTTTTATGTAATATGTTTACATTTGAGAGTTTTACAGTTCGAATTTTCTTAACCGTCTATAGCTAGTGTAACTGAGGGGTTACAAAACCCTGACTGTATTAAAGATTGTGATATATTAAACCACTGCTAGTTATGTACTTTAATTATCTTAATTAATTATATTAATTAATTATATTTAATCCCAAACGACAGTGGAAATCAACGGTGCTCTTCTCCGGTGGTCACGGTCCCAAAGCAATATAATCCAACCAGAAATGGTTCTGCAATCGCCGGTGCCGATTCTCCTGTGTACATGTCCAACGGTTCTCGCCTAGGACTCCTCGGGTGTGGGCACGTATTTAGGCCACACAGCCTGGATAAGTGCACTAGCTAAATACACGACGAACCGATGGGTAATGCTACATACGGATGAACTGTGGCCGCACGATATACAATAAATGATCGACTATTACTTCACATTAGATTAAGTCGAACTCAACGTTACTGCATTAAACTCTGACACTTTAACATTCTATTCGCACGCGGTTCTCAATGCTCTATTTAGATGCAAGGTTGCTCACTTCACTGCACGTTGACTCGTGGTGAAGGGTTAGTAAGGTTTAGGTAAGGTACTGCCGTTTACACCTGCGCCGTATTTATACTTAAGTGAATATCTAGTCCCAACCTCAGTTCTTGTCTCGTATTACTACGCAGACTCTGGGCATGTTCTGACATGCCCGGAGTTGCCTTTGAACTTGCCGTTGGGGGCTTGGTCGTTGGCGCCTGGGGCCGCTGTCCAATAGGAGAGCGAATATTACTCTGGTCTGTACGCAGGTAAAGGGATATTCCGTGTATATATATAAATAATATACAAAGTATATCAAACGATACATATATATATTCAGTTTAATCTGGCCCTTCACAACAGCCGCCTCCTAATTAGTCCGCACCTAATTAGTTAAAAGGAAGACAGATTAATAGTCCTGTCAACTACTCAATGTCTGTTGTGGGAAGTAGGGCAATCTACAAAGTCAGTGGGTCATGATCGTCATCAAGGGAGTCAGGGAGCCTTGGCAATTCTATCAGCCTCGCTACGGGTCGGGTGTAGGTCCGTCCCTGGACAATAACTTCTGCCGCTCTGACCTTTCCGTCGGCACCAGTGATCACTTTGCTTACGCGGCCGGCCGGCCACATAGCTCGGGGTAGTGACTGGTCTATGATCATAACGACTGTGCCCACTTGTAAGTTGTCTCTATCTTTTACCCATTTCTGGCGGGTTTGGAGAGACGGTAGGTAGTGGAGGAGGAAACTGTTCCAAAACTTGTCAGCCAATACTTGACTGTACCTCCACATTCTTCGGCCGTTTGCTTCTTCGGGTCTGTACACCGTCTGTGGGAGCGCGGGGTCCAGCCGCCCCATCAAGAGAGTGTTGGGGGTGACTGGGTCGACATCTGCTACATCACTTGAGACGTAACCGAGGGGCTTTGAGTTCAATACTCCCTCGATCTCTGTGAGGACTGTCGTGAGGACATCTTCAGCCACGGTCTGGGCCCCAAGCACGGCGTACAGAGCTGTCTTTATGGAACGTACTTCTCTTTCCCAGGTTCCCCCGAAGTGAGGGGCGTTCGGGGGGTTAAACTGGAAGTCGATCTGAGAAGGAGCGAGGTGGGTCTTAAGTTCTGGACCCATGGCTTGGAAGCTCTCTCTCAGCTCTCTTTCTCCGCCTTTGAAGTTTGTCCCGTGATCAGACAACAACGTAGACGGTTTTCCTCTTTGTGCTGTGAATCTCCGGAAGGCCATGAGGAATGAGTCCGTACTCATGGTCGGAAGGAGTTCTATGTGTATTGCTCGGGTGGTCATGCACTTGAATACAATGCCCCACCTCTTCGCCATCCCTCTTCCTTTCTTCACGTAGAGCGGGCCGAAGCAGTCCATGCCGGTGGAGTGAAAGGGCTTATTGCCGAGTCGGAGGCGACAGGGAGGCAGGTCTGCCATAATGGGTATACTGGGCTGTGCTCGCCACTTGCGACAGTCTAGACAGGTCCGCTGGAAGCGTCGTACTGCTTCTCTTCCTTGCAGTATCCAATAGCGACGTCGGATCTCAGCGAAGACTTTCTCTGCCCCAGCGTGGTGCACATCCTCGTCGTATTTCTTTATGATGAGCTCGGTGACCTTGTGTCGGCTGTTGAGGACTATAGGAAACTTGACGTCATCCGTTAAGTCCGGGGCCCGTCTCAGACGACCACCCACGCTGATGAGGCCATGGGTGTCGCGCTCGGGGGCCAAGTGGTGCAGTCGTCTATGTTAGGGTCAGTGGGGACTGGTGTGTCCGTCAACCCACAGAACATAGATTTCTTGATCTCTGCCTCCTCTTGACTAGCCTCCCGAGGGGTGGAGTTAGGCCACTCTTCTTCCGGGAGCTTGAGGAACTCAGGACCGTCACTGTAGATATTGTGACGTGTGAGGTCATCTAGGGACATCCCCGTGTGATGACATCTGCTGGGTTCTGTTTCGTGTCCACGTACCTCCAGCACGCTGATCCTGTTAGGTCTTGGATCTCTGTGATTCTGACTCCCACGAAGACCTTGTATCTGCAAGAATCGGACTGGATCCATGTGAGTACGGTCATGGAGTCTGACCACAAGATTGTTCTTTGCACCGGGATGGTGAGTTCACGTTGGATTAACGTGGCGAGTTGCGCGCCTATCAGAGCTGCGCAGAGCTCTAGACGCGGGATCGATTGTTGCTTGCGGGGGGCTATCCTTGAGCGAGCCAGGATGAAGGCTGTGTGTATTTCTCCTCCCTCCTCTCGGGCCCGCAAGTAAGCCACCGAGCCGTAGGCCACTTCTGAGGCGTCGCTGAAGACGTGCAGGTCCATCTGGCACGTCTCCAGCCGCACTGTGGGTGGGAAGTAGCTTCGGCGTATGTTCACATTTTGGAGCGAGTTGAGTTCTCTCTCCCACTCTATCCAGGTCTCGCTGCTTGCTGCCTTTGTCTCTGGGGAGAGGCTGCGAAGTACTTGAGGGTCACTGCTGGCCCACTGCCGGAGATCAAAGCCGCCTTTGATCAGTGAGGCGCGGAGCTTGAGTAGGAGGGCTTCGGCTTCTTCTGGCGTCGAGATGCTTTGCAGACAGTTGTCCACGTAGAAACTCCTCTCTACACTTTGTCTGACCACCTCGTCAGCTTCAGGGTCTTCTGTCACATGTTTTTGCAGTGCGAACGTAGCACAGCATGGGCTGCATGTGGTTCCGAAGGGGAGGACCTCCCATTGGTAGATGGATGGTTGCTCATCTTTGATCCTCTCTCTCCATAGGAACCGCAGCAAGGGCTTGTCCTCTTCCACTAGTCGCACCTGCAGGAACATCCCTTTGATGTCGCCGCTGATGGCCACTTTGTCTTGGCGGAAGCGTAGTAGTACGCCGAGTAGAGAGGGGCCGAGTGTTGGGCCGGGCAAGAGTTCTTTATTCAGATTCTGTAGTCCGATCTGGTAGCTGCAGTTGAATACGATGCGATCCTTGCCGTTGTGGTGGACCTTGTGGTGGGGCACGTACCATGATTCGATCGTCTGGTCGGCCTCTTGAATGTCAATTTTCTTTATGTGTCCCGCTGTGATCAGCTTGTCGATCTCAGCGCGGTACACAGTGGCTTGAGTGGGGTCTTTGGCTAGACGCCGCTCGGTGTTCAGTAGATATCGCTCTGTCGCTTCTTTTGAGGCGTGGAGGGTGGGCATACCCTCTCGCCTCAGGAGTGGAGTTGCGTATCTCATCACTCCATTGACCTCGACTCTCTTTGTCCTCTGCTCGAGGAGGGTTATGGCATAAGTGTCTTCCTTTGAACGAACGAGTTTCTTTTCATTCTTAAAGGGCATCGCGTCTAATGTCCATAGCCTCTCGACGTGCTGTAAGAGGGTGGTGTCTTCATCGTTTATCCTTGAGTGGAGGCAGCGAGTGGCTGTCGGTCGGTTGGAAGACCCAGAGAGGGGGCCTTGTAGTGTCCAACCCAGGCGGGTCTCGACCGCTGCTGGACAGCCTCTGGGCCCGATGTGGACCCGGTCCGTTGGGACGATGAGGTGTGCGTGGTCGGATCCTATGAGCGGTATAGGTAGTTGACGTAGGTGCACGTATTTCTCCATCAGCTTTGGGATGGGGTAGGTGTACTGTGACAGGCCTATGTCGTGGCTGGTGAAGGCGTTAGTAATCCTATACTGCTTCTCGGGCTGCCCGACCGCTGCTATCGTGAAGGAGACATTTTCACCCTTTATTGTCTTCAGGTCTCTTCTAATGGTACGGATTGTCATTGTTTCTTCGCTCCCCCGCAGACCCAGCCGGGCTGCGGCGGATGCGAGGAGGAGAGTCTTTTCTGACCCATCGTCTAGGACGGCGTAAGTGTCCATGACCTTGTCCTCGTAGCTTAATATCACTCGGACCACCTTCAAGAGCACTCGGGAGCTCCCGCTCTTCGCAGGGTCTATATACATGACGTTCACTCTCGAGTTGCTTGGGGGTACGGGTTTCTTCTTGTTGCTGTCGTGTAGGACCTCCAAGTGGGCGCCGTCGCACTTGCTGCATTTCTTCTTTAAACAGCACTCAGCTGCCATATGGCTGTGCGCACAGCGGAAGCAGCGGCGGTTGGCTTTGATCCACTGACTCACCTCGTCAGCGGTCATCTTCTTGAAAGTGTCACATTGAGACAGCCAATGTTCCTTTTCACAGTACTGGCATACAATCTTCCACTTCCCCTTGGTCGGGGGGGTGCTGTGGTTCTTGTGCTGCGGCACTGACTCGGCCTGGTGCATAACGGTCACTGACCGGCGGTTATCGTTAGATCTCCGAGGTCCATCTCTTGGGCTAGATCCACTCCACACGAATGTGTCCAGTCGTAGGCTGCTAACTTCCCTTGCGAGGAAAGCGGCCAGGTCTAGGAGGGATGGCTCGGGGCCGTCGGGATCACGGTGGTCTCTCTGCCGCCGAAAACGCTCTTGGCGGGCTGGAGGGAGCTTCTCCAGTATTCGCTCCACATTAGAGTTTGCATATAGTTCATATCTCCCTTTCTCCTTTTGGGACCCCAGCATCCCTACTAGGGATTGTACCTTGATAGAGAGGTCATCCAGTGCTCTATTGTCTTTGGCTGGGGGGAGGCCGTCGATATCTCTTATTTCTTGTATCACGTAGTCCCATATGCGTCCATAACGCTGGTCGAGGGCCACTAGAGCCGCGGATGGCATATTTGTACGACTCGTCGGGGACGTCGGACATCATAGTCTCCAAGCACATGCGTAATTCCGTGTACTGTGCTCTGTCCTCGCGCGATGCCATGGATGGCTGGCACATTGGTGAGCGTAGGGGAAGAGGCCTCCTGGGCGAGTCTCCCCGTACGTGTTGTCGTGGGTTGGTACTTGGTGGGTACCAGAGGCCGGGTACCCAGGTGCTGTTCCTCGGTGCTGACTGTACGTCAAACTCACCCGTGAGTTGGGTCGGGGGTTTGTAGTGCAGTGACTCGGGGCTGAAGTCGGGGCTGTACTGGGCCTCCTGGTCCAGAGTACGTTGCTGCTGGTGGGCTTGACATTCCTCCTCTTCCTCTTCCTCTTCTAGGTCCTGAAGTCTTCTAGTCAGTCTCTCGGCGACGTAGGCCGGTTCTTCCCGGTGGCTGGGTCTCGTATGGACTGGTCGGGGAGGGGGGTCGGAGACGTAGACAGTTTCCTCCTGTTGGCCGGGTCCCGGATCGCTTTGTCGGGTAGGGGAAGGTGCCCTAGACCCTTGTCGTGATGATCTCCGGGAGCTCCGTGCAGAGAGAGGGGGTGTCGCCCTGGCAATCAATTGTTCTATCATCTGCGCCTGCAGCCGGTCGCGCTCTGCTTCGCGCTGGGCATTGGCGGCGTCGCGCTGTGCATTGGCGCGGTCTCGTTCGATGTTCTCTTCCGTCTGAAGGCGTCTCTCCTCCAGTCTTATGCGGTCGTCCTCACTCCGTTGTTGCGCCTGGAAGCGCTCTCGTTCGGTTGCAGAGTGTTCGCGTTCACTAAGGGCTTGCGCTTGGAGTTGCGCGTGAAGGCGCTCTCGTTCCGCTGCAGAGTGTTTGCGCTCGCTTAATTGTTGCGCCTGGAGGCGCTCTCTTTCCGCTGCAGAGTGTTCGCGCTCGCTTGCTTGTTGCGCCTGGAGGCGCTCTTGTTGTTCGCGCTCGCTCATCTGTTGAGCCTGGAGGCGCTCTCGTTCCATGGCAGAGTGTTCGCGCTCACTTAATTGTTGCGCCCGGAGGCGCTCTCGTTCCACGGCAGAGTGTTCGCGCTCACTAAGGGCTTGCGCTTGGAGTTGCGCGTGGAGGCGCTCTCTTTCCGTGGCGGAGTGTTCGCGCTCACTAAGCGTCTTTGCTTGAAGCCGATCGCGTTCGGTGGAGGCTGTCAGGGTGGCGATCAAGGCTTGCGCCAGTATCTGGTCCGCCTCGCTGGGGGATGACACTGACGGAGGTGATCGGGTGCTGACAGGGCTCATTGGAGATCTGTTCTCCTGGCGCGCCCCGAGGTCCATCTCCTGGGCGCGCTTCTCTTCTCTTGGTTGTGTGTCGGGTTCTATCCCTGGAGCGCTTTCTTTATCCTGGAGCGCTCCGGGGACTATCCCGGTGACACTGTCCGGAGGTATAGTCATGTCATGTCCCACCTGGTCCCCCCCGTGAGCTGAGTCAGTTTCGTTTGAACCCACTGGGGTCTCTACTGGCAGGGTCGCCAAGTCGATAGGATTTGACATGCTTTGACTATCCGCTTTATCCGTATTTAACGTCTGTTTAGATAAGCTAGGGGGTAGAACGACAGCGAATTCCTCCAGATAGGGAGGTGGCTGACGTTTGCGCTGCGGGCGTTCTAGCTTGGGAGAGCCGCTTGGGGAGTGTTCACCACTGGCCATGGTTAATATTAATATTATATTAAATATTACACTGATACCCTCCGGCTCGAAGGACCAATTATAACTGAGGGGTTACAAAACCCTGACTGTATTAAAGATTGTGATATATTAAACCACTGCTAGTTATGTACTTTAATTACTGTACAAATACAAATTTGAGTAATTCAGCCAGGATGTAAACAGCTCTGGTCATGTGCACTGCACATATTGAGAACCTTTATTATTTCAATATTTGCTGGAAATACATTGATACATCATTCAGCAACATTTTCAGAGCCTTATAACAAACATTATTACACTATTGTGACAAGTGGGATTAAATGTGTAATATACATTACATTGTATGTTATAACATGCATGTATTTATTTTCTATATATATTTTCAGATAATCTATACATTTTATTCTGTACTGTACTTAGATACACTGTGTTATCCCAACGGTCACAATAGTTGCCGTCAACATGTTTGCTCATTCTATGACCACACTATACAAATTTGAGTAATTCAGCCAGGATGTAAACAGCTCTGGTCATGTGCACTGCACATATTGAGACCCTTTATTATTTCAATATTTGCTGGAAATACATTGATACATCATTCAGTAACATTTTCAGAGCCTTATGGGATTAAATGTGTAATATACATTACATTTTATGTACATGTTATAACATGCATGTATTTATTTTCTATATAAATTTTTTCAATTTTAACATTGCCATAATGTTGGAGAGGGCAACACAATGTTTTTGTAAGATAAATAGATGTATACTCTTTGAATAGAAATAAATATAAAGAGTTTGAAGTTGTAACACAATGTTTTTGTAAGATAAATAGTTTCGATGAAGAACAAAACTTCCTAAATGCATACAAAAAAAGGGGAAAACTTCATATCTGCACTTTGCGAGGGACTAATACCTGGTCGGTATTGTTAACATACGTGTAATATAGTCCAAAAACAGTGTATACAGTGTTTACAGTGTTATTGTACATTGCTAACATACAGTTTATATATTATATATGTATACTCTTTGAATAGAAAAAAATAAAAGAGTTTGAAGTTGATATAATGTGCTTGTGTAGTTATTTTTCTGTTAACTTATTCACATGGATTTTAAAACTGAACCTTAAGTTATAGTAACTGCAAATATTTGAGTTGATTAACTTAAACATTTGAGGTCATTAACTTAAAAGAGATGAGGCATAAGAATGACTCAATTTCTTTGAGTTCTGTTAACTTAATCACATGGATTTAAGGTTGAATCTTAAGTCACAATAACTGAATATATTTGAGTTGCCTCCACTAGAGAACCTTAAGTCACAGTAACTGAACATATTTGAACTGCCTTAACTGAGAACTGTAAGTCACAGTAACTGAACATATTTGAGTTGACACCACTTGAGAACCTTAAGTCACAGTAACTGAACATATTTGAATTACCTTAACTGAGAACTGTAAGTGACAGTAACTGAACATATTTGAGGTGACTCCACTAGAGAACCTTAAGTCACAGTAACTGAACATATTTGAACTGCCTTAACTGAGAACTGTAAGTCACAGTAACTGAATATGTAGTATATTTCTATAGAATCCTACAATAATCTGAGGTTATTGTACAGTACAATGAGATTGCTATCTGGAAGGAGGAGAAAGGATCATAAGTGATAGAATTGTTGGTCTCCTCATCTGACTTAAAGCAGATGAGAAATAAACGTGTAAGCCAGACAACCAGAACTCTAGTTCAACTCAACTGATTTATTTGACCCAGGGCCAAGAGTGAATAAAAGGTTGCCTTTCACATACAAGGATTATCAGAAAACATTAACATGTCTGCTCTGTACAAAGAATCAACACGGTTTGCATCTCAAACCCCAACAGGTACACAAAACAGTCATTTGTTAACATAATTTGAACATACATTGAAAATACTGTAAGCCCTTTTTGCATATAAGTAAGCCTGGTTTTTAAGCTAAGTTACATTCTATTCTAACCAAACATAGTGGTTCCATCCGGCTTACTTACATCAAAAACAGCACAGTCTCTCTGGTCGGGAGGGGTGGAGCCGCAGACCCTGGGGTTGGGGTGGTCTGGGCTCCTGCACTACCAATATGTTCGCTCTTATACACTATCATTTCTGGCCAATAATAGCACATTTTACTAATACAGTTGGTCCAATCAGGCGGTCTCCTGTGGGGCTGGCTGCCCCCACCTCTGGGTTTCTCTGGGGGGGAGCGGCTGCCCCCACCTCCTCGATCTCCTGGGCGTCTCTGTGGGAGTTGGTGTTGTCTTCCGTCAGTGAACAGAAGGGGGGTCTTGATGGCCCCCCCTCCTTGGTGTGGCCAAATCTCCTCTTAAATGAATAATATATAACTTTAACATTCCTTCTATATGGCTATAGATGTCTAATATCATCCAAGTACAGTCAGTGCTTTCTTAGACTGATACCAGACATCATATGAGACCTTTTGATACTAAACAGTTGATTAACCCCCTGAAGTCTAAAGTTTCTAGCTCCACCTTCTCAGAATATTCTCTTATTTTTTTGTTACATAATGTAAAATTACAGATTCATACCTTCAAAATAAGCCATCAATTGTCAAATTTGAGACGACAGTTTTCAATCAATGTCCTATCAAACATTCTGGTAAAATCCTAACAACTTTTCAGTATAGGACTTGAACTAGATCCAAGTTCATTCAGCTATCTGATGAGAGAACTACACTCCCAGAATTCAATGTGATCATTGTCACTAGAACCATTTCACACCTGGAGCAAAGGCCCAGTCATTCCTTTGTTATTCCAGTGAATGGACCCAGCAGGAGGCCTAGCCTAGCGACAAGCGGCCACTACATAGTTGGGTATTGAAAAAATGCTCATATACACATAGAGAATAATAATCAACAAGACACATCAACTGTATCAATTGTATTGTACAATGAACAACCCTATATATCGCTTTTGGATTACAATAGTAATATAAGGTAATGTACTGATTTCTTTTGATTTCTCTGTTTGAGAGAGAGAGAGAGTGTGTGTGTGTGTGTGTGTGTGTGTGTGCAGGGGAGTAGCTGGGGGGGGGGGGGTTAGGATGATTCCAAGGGCCCAGCAAATGCCCCAAATTTTTTTATAGATTGGGGGCCCCACATTTTTTTAATAGATTGGGGGCCCACAAATTGATTCTTTTCCTGGGGCCCAGAATGTCCAGCTACGCCCCTGTGAGTGCACCTTTCTCTAGAGAGCTGTCATCACCGTGATGCGCGCTTGAATGAACTGCGAGATAACTCATAACTCGTACACACACGCACTCTGTCTCTGCCAGTTATGTTGATGAAAAGCATGTTAGACTACTTTTAATACATAAATTAACGTTCCGTCGGGTCCCGTGTATTCTAGAGAATGATAATAATAATAATAATAATAATAATAATAATAATAATAATAATAATAATAATAATAATAATAATAATAATAATAATAATAATAATAATAATAATAATAATAATAATAATAATAATAATAATAATAATAATAATAATAATAATAATTATAATAATAATAATAATAATAATAATAATAATAATAATAATGCAGGACGCGCTGAAGAAGCATACATAGAAGCAGACTCGACATTAACGTTCCGTCGGGTCCCGTGTATTCTAGAGAATGATAATAATAATAATAATAATAATAATAATAATAATAATAATAATAATAATAATAATAATAATAATAATAATAATAATGCAGGACGCGCTGAAGAAGCATACATAGAAGCAGACTCGACACAAGTTTCGTCTCGACGCTGCATCTCAGCGCACACACACACATACACGCACACCACATTATTCTGCGAAGCAGCTCAGTGTCCCGTGGATATTATTGCAAGAGATAATTCATACATATTATGAAAAGCCGATGCCGATCTGTTGTTTAGAATTTGGATGGGGGGTAGCGAGTCTCTGATACCTCTCACCTCTGCGCGGGGGTCTAACACCTATTCACAGCGCACACGCTTCTCTTGTGTGTGTGCACGCGTGCGTGTATGTGTGTTTCGTGACGCGCTGTAGTTCTCTCGCAAACGGAAATAATTACAAGCATACCATCTAGCAAGAATTAAACGTATTTACAAGTCGTATTAGGTTTAGCAAGTTGGGGGACCTATACCTTACATGTCAAAGCACTAGAAATGGCAATTTTTCTATTTTTATCGATTTCTGAAAAGATGTCCTTTTTGAGCATTTAAGAGGGATTCTAATTTCTTTTGTTGTCCGCCGACGGGAGCAATACGCCCCGTTGACTCCTAAGGGTTAATAGATTGTCCTGTCTTATAATGTCAGAGCCAGTATGAGGTCTCTGGTTAGACCAGCTGTCCTCTGCGGTAATCTGGTCACAGTAGGTGTGACCTTTGTCTCTTTGTTCTGAGTACTGAGTACATTTGTTAGTGGGGGTTTATTGACTGTTTCTGTAACACCAGTATCACTTAAAACACCCTCTGCTGTTGAAAGGGTACACCTGGCTTTTTGCATTATGGTTCTCTAATTTATTCACACATATTAATTATGAAATTCAAAGGCAATATTACCACATTCCCCACTTTGGCAATTCACATTGTCATATACTGTATATTGACTTGATTTTCTATACATACTAACCATACAATATAATAATAAAAATAATTTTTTCAAATTTTTCTCAATTTTTTCTTTCTTTTTCTCTAGTACATATCATCAATGAGTTTCTTCTCCTCAAGGCTCATTAGCCAGAGGCCCACCTTTTAAACAACAACTTTTGGGTTTGTTGAAAACAATAAAACAATTCAATCTAAACATTATACCTTAAAATAAAACACAATCTTTAAAAACCCAATTTTCTTAAGTTACAGAACGTTTGGTTCCACATTCTTTTATAAGATCTGGGGGAGACAACATGCATTAGTATTCATTTTTACATTCATTTGTTTCTTCTCCTGTTAATTCCTTTCCTAAGACAGCACAATTACATCTGCATAATCCTTCAATTGGTCTTATCATCTATCCACCCCCCTTATGACCATATCATGGTCATAAAACCTTACCACCTCGTCGTCACAGCACAGTCGGGCAGGGAAGGCGGAGAATCACTCAAGGAGAAAAAAATTTGCCATAATCTATGTCTAATATTCTACCTATGTGAATGCGTCTAAGCTTCTTACCCCGCGTTGTGTCTTACTCTATATCAGTTGCTACCGTTCAGTTACCTCCCGTCCTCCATACCAATCAAATTCCACACTTCACAGAGGCCCTCGCTCATCTTTCTTGCACAGTCTCCGACCGGCCTCGCCTCCCCCTTCTCCCCATGCTAGCCAGCCTCAGCTGTAGCCACTGTACGTAGGCCTGTGATCCTGTCATATTCTGACCTATGACCGTCCTTCCTTGGATTTACAGACGACTCTCTCTGTCTGGACGTTTTCCCAAACCTGCGTCTGTTTTGGCCTCTGTCCTCGGGGCTATGATGAAGGAGGGGCTAGCGTCCACAAGCGGCCTCTTTTCACAACCTAATAACTTCCCACAGGAGACAACTGAACAGGTTCACCCCTCTGTGTCGTAATCGAATGAAATGTATTCATACCCATCATCTATGACTCCTCCACATGTGACGGTCCACTTCCCCCAGACTGAATCTGTGAGGGAAAAAACACAAAGCAAATCCTTTTCACATAATATGTCAAATACTTTCAAGAGAAGCCAATGTTAATCATATGCAAACGTGATAGGCCACTTAGCTTTTGTTGACATTCTGTCCTGACGCCATCACTCCTGCCACCAGCTCTCTCCTCTCACACCCAGACCAAAAAAAAATATGTAGAAAAAAACAAAAGACAAATAATTAACAAAACATCTAAATACACCACATCCTTCAACCACATGTTTTGCAACATGTGAAATTACCATTCATCCCTAAAACAGTAAAGCTCCAAACTTCACATGCACACAACTCTGTCACTCACCACCATCACACAACTGTCCCATTCAAACATGTCTCTGTGACTTGACAGCTCTATGTTAGCACAGTCTCCCCTACAGGCTCCATTCAAACACATTCAGTCCACACAATCAAAAATTAAAATAGACATATGTACTGACAAACCATTCTGAAAGAAACCATATCAAATGAAAGTAATAAAATAAAACTCCCTCCATCCAATATCTCACAGTTTCAAGCACCCACTGAAATCAAGACACCCAGACATGCACTCACACGCCACTCAATTCATCCTCACATTATCAGGTAACCACTCAAAGACAAAGTCATTCACGCTTGCCCCACTCATGCATACCACCTGGCACACAATCATCCACAGATTTACTTTAGTGTAACATTCACAAAAAAAAAAAAAACATTCACGCCTACTTCACCCCTACATTCAACACACAACACAACATGACTCATTAACATTCACAGCCACTCTGATCATTTCAACCTTGTCCTCTCCAACATACATCACTCATATTATAAACAAATACTTTCAAACTCTCTCTCCTACAACTTGTTAACCAACCAACATCCTTAACAAACAATGTTAGTTTGTTCCTCCCTCTTCTGCTCTCAACCTCAGGCTACCACAGTCTACACTCACATCTGCTCCTCTTCCCTCACTTCAAAGATGGACTGGAATCCATCTTTAATTCAGACCTATCCATGCCTTCCAGTGCACAGACAGACCCAAATATTCCCTTACCAAAACAGTTATCATTCATAAGTGATAACCCCGAATGAATGCCTACTTTGATTTTCTTCGCTCACTCTCCACCTGTTTCCTGAATAGCCGCCAACTGTCTCACCTTTCTGTCACTTCCTGTCTCCCTTATGCTATCCCAAACTAGCACCTTATCTTCCTGTCTCCCTGTTGTAAAAATAGCTGCATCTGTTATCCCTCCTCCAACTGTTCTCTCCTATCTTCACCTCTGACCTCTCTCCTGTTGCATCTAATCTTACCAGGCCTGCTTCGTCATCCTGTCATAAAAAACAGCCATTGTAAGCAACAGCTGTCCCGCTTGCCCCCGCCTGGGCATACAACGTTATCACCTTCCTGCTGTAAAGATCTATTCTATTCTAGGTCCCTCTCATGAGTTGTAACAGCGATCATAAACAACAGGCGCTACCATCATATGCAGGCCCCCTGCAACTTCATCAAAAGGTTAATCATTTCATACATCTCACCCTGGGGGCAAGCCGCCCCCCAGGTTTGAATAAAACACACATTCCTACTGCCTCCAGGGGAGGCTAAATCCCTTCCCCCCAGAGGTTAAGTAGCACATATTTGCAATTTCACCTAGTATTATCTCAACTACTGTAAACCCAATCATATCATTAAATCGTCATTGCATCAATAAAATTGTTTTCTAACACAGACAGCAAACCTCCATCAATAAATTATAATTTCCTACAAGTCTGAGGCTTGTGCCAAGCATTAAATATCCTAATCATATTAACAGTGTATTAAAGATTTACCTAAATCTAAAGCATAAACAATCTCAAAATTATTTCCATTGATTTACCTCATACAAGCATAAACAATCTCAAAACAATTTCCATTCTATACAGATTTTAAAATCACCTATTTGTACAACACTAATCATGCATAACACAAATATAAGCATCTCTATCAAACATCACTCATTAGAAATTAAACATTATTATTAGTTAAGTTCCAATCATGCTAAGACTCAAAAATGTTAAACAGAATATTCTGGGAACGTTAGCTCTGTATATAGGTGACATGTGATTCTAATGTAGATGTATTTAATCAAATATAACGCAAGCAATATGTCTTTCTCAGTGTAGAGTGCTTTCCCACCTCAGCTCTCAAACATTATCCCTCCCGGTCAAGACTATACTCTTGTGTAACATATTCTTGCCCAGTGTTACAGGTTCAATGTGTATCTGGTTTGTGAATTCCAGTTTAATATGGGCATGTATATTAAATCATCTCCTCTTTGTTTGATAGGCTCACAGCATTGTTTGCAGCCCAAGTAACCCCTCATTGACTATCTCCCCTAGTCTAATCATCACATGCTGCACCTACTCTCCCCTTTTGCCACACAAACTTGTAGCAACACAACCAAAACCACTCCCAGAACACTGTTTACAACCCAAAGAATGCACAACATACAAACACAACCATTTTACACAATGCACAATATTCCCTCACCTGTTATTCACCCTCTGAGCGAATTAATATGAATGCAGTGATCCGCGCTGTACCGCGCCTGCGCAGTAGCGCAAACGGCGCACACAGAACGATGTATCGCGACAAAGCATAACTAATATCATAAAACACTCCGTTTCAACTCAACACAATGCCACGACAACCACCGCGTCCTCTAACACTTTCTAACCATCACTTTCAAAACTCGAATCATAACATACGTCGCCCGCAAACTCACAAAACAGCCGCATGCAAGCTAAATAGCCTAGCCAGCCCTGATGCTATGTTCAATGTGCCCCCGGGCGCCGCGCGCCATGCGACGTTCGAGATCCGTACATTCATTCAATCCGCTCAGTACCAATCTAACAATAAACAACTCACACATGCTTAAATAACAAACTACTTTAAAAGAAAATAATCTTTAAAACACTCTCACATACCAACGCCGCATACACAGTCCAACACGAATCATAAACCAATTCTCCTACCCTTCTCTTCGCCCGGCTCCACGCACAGCGGACGTTTCACACACTCCATTCAACTCCATGACGTCATCAAACAGCGACTTCTTCCTCCACCATAATACCGTACACAATTGTTACCGCATTAAATATAACCCTCAAAACGGCCACAATCTCCTCAACTTACACCTCGATTCGCTTCTTACCAGCAAATGCCGCCACAGTGTTTCGTCAATTCTCCTACCTCGCCGCCTTAACGTCCCTAGATTTACCGCGGTTCTTCCAGAGAGCTAAGCTAGTTAGCCCCAATCTCCAATACGATTCGCTCCAGACTCGTATACCACCCTGATCCATGTTAAACAACACAACAACCCAGCCAAGGCTGCTCTGCATACATACAATACATGCAATGTACACTTACATTTGTAAACAATATTATTTTTCAATATATTGCTATGAGCTACTGTCCCCGTTTTTGCCACGACGAACGCATCGATATAGGACGCCGAAGCTTGCCAAACACGTTCTAATCGGATTTGCTGCAGCTTTTTGCTTTCTGTAATTACCCTTCTCACGGCTAACAAGCAAATCCCGCCTACCCTTCTAATCAACCCTCAATATCGGATCGACTATAGTTAGATCGGCTGATATTCCCAGAAAAAATCCCCTCCCCGTTAAACTTTCGAGGTGTCTGTCTAATCTGATCAATATTTACAAAAGCCTACGCGCTGGCTTTGAACAAGCCCCTGTTCACCTATATCCCCATACCACGTTTATAATCTCGCAACCCGTGACGATCTCTCATCATATTAGCGCATTTCTTTACATATCCATCTGAATCCGCGGATCTGTTTCAGCATTGGCTATAGAGCCTGTAACTTCCATCTGCATCGCTCGCCGACGTTTAAAACCTCCGTACCCTGCCGCTCGAGAGGCGCCAAAGAAAGGAAATTCTGCGTTAGCCCAGCAAGACGTACACCCAGGCCACTCACTGTACAGATTCACGAAAAAAATAACCATCACATTTCTACGCTCCCTGGAACAACACGGCCTGTCTTGTATCCCAGGGCGTACTCCTATCGTACTTACCAAACACAACGACGAATGTGGCCTGATCAGGACCACACGCCGACGCGCAGTACAATACCATCAATCATCGCATTAAACTGACATTCTGCTCTATATGATCTCTGATCGCCACGCACACCCTATTCACCCCCTCATCTCCCCCCTCGACGGCTGCTCCGTCCTGGGCGAGAATCCCATGAGGCTACCTCTGTTCTCACCGTGGAACCAGGAAATCCTGTACTACAATCACGGTTCTTTCATCAGACTCTTTACCTTACCCTATAATCTTTTCTTTAAGATCTGACTACTCTGCATTACCCATTAATGTCCATAATCACTTCACAGTCCCACTTCCTGCATATCTGTGACTAACCTCCGTTCTACCGCTCCACGCCTTCGCCTTCTAGTAAATTACCTATCCCTAACCTATCCCCCTAAGCTATTACTTCCAACAAAAATAAAAATTACTATCCCCCTGTCCGCAAGGGCCTGGCACCAAATACGCTGCCCATACTTACTGCCATAAACCTCAAACGAATAGGCCGGGAAAGGCCTCCTGTGTCCGAATAAACATACAAACATCAAAAGCACATGTTTGTATGTTCACTGCACAACAAGCGCGATCCCTTTACCTTTGGATATTCTAACCTAAACGAACCTAAACACCCCTCCCCCATTCCTGTACGCAAAAGGCTATATTCACCGTGGGTCCCAACTAGTGGCGTACACAACCAGCCTTCATCCTGTCTCTCTGTCCTCCATCCAGACAGCAAAACCCTGCACTGCAACTATCCTTATTGCAATGCAACAACCCCCGGCTCTTCTCCTGCATGTCCCCAACATACAAGCAAGGTCATGGCTCTGAGCAGCCTGCCACATAGACCTCACCGCACATCTTCAGGGGGGGGGCACAACAGGGCGGGTGGAACGGCACCACTTCTGTAGTATATTTCTATAGAATCCTACAATAATCTAAGGTTATTGTACAGTACAATGAGATTGCTATCTGGAAGGAGGAGAAAGGATCATAAGTGATAGAATTGTTGGTCTCCTCATCTGACTTAAAGCAGATGAGAAATAAACGTGTAAGCCAGACAACCAGAACTCTAGTTCAACTCAACTGATTTATTTGACCCAGGGCCAAGAGTGAATAAAAGGTTGCCTTTCACATACAAGGATTATCAGAAAACATTAACATGTCTGCTCTGTACAAAGAATCAACACGGTTTGCATCTCAAACCCCAACAGGTACACAAAACAGTCATTTGTTAACATAATTTGAACATACATTGAAAATACTGTAAGCCCTTTTTGCATATAAGTAAGCCTGGTTTCTAAGCTAAGTTACATTCTATTCTAACCAAACATAGTGGTTCCATCCGGCTTACTTACATCAAAAACAGCACAGTCTCTCTGGTCGGGAGGGGTGGAGCCGCATACCCTGGGGTTGGGGTGGTCTGGGCTCCTGCACTACCAATATGTTCGCTCTTATATACTATCATTTCTGGCCAATAATAGCACATTTTACTAATACAGTTGGTCCAATCAGGCGGTCTCCTGTGGGGCTGGCTGCCCCCACCTCTGGGTTTCTCTGGGGGGGGGGAGCGGCTGCCCCCACCTCCTCGATCTCCTGGGCGTCTCTGTGGGGGTTGGTGTTGTCTTCCGTCAGTGAACAGAAGGGGGGTCTTGATGGCCCCCCCAACTTGGTGTGGCCAAATCTCCTCTTAAATGAATAATATATAACTTTAACATTCCTTCTATATGGCTATAGATGTCTAATATCATCCAAGTACAGTCAGTGCTTTCTTAGACTGATACCAGACATCATATGAGACCTTTTGATACTAAACAGTTGATTAATAGATTGTCCTGTCTTATAATGTCAGAGCCAGTATGAGGTCTCTGGTTAGACCAGCTGTCCTCTGCGGTAATCTGGTCACAGTAGGTGTGACCTTTGTCTCTTTGTTCTGAGTACTGAGTACATTTGTTAGTGGGGGTTTATTGGCTGTTTCTGTAACACCAGTATCACTTAAAACACCCTCTGCTGTTGAAAGGGTACACCTGGCTTTTTGCATTATGGTTCTCTAATTTATTCACACATATTAATTATGAAATTCAAAGGCAATATTACCACAATATATTTGAGTTGCCTCCACTAGAGAACCTTAAGTCACAGTAACTGAACATATTTGAACTGCCTTAACTGAGAACTGTAAGTCACAGTAACTGAACATATTTGAGTTGACACCACTTGAGAACCTTAAGTCACAGTAACTGAAAATATTTGAATTGCCTTAACTGAGAACTGTAAGTCACAGTAACTGAACATATTTGAGGTGACTCCACTAGAGAACCTTAAGTCACAGTAACTGAACATATTTGAATTGCCTTAGCTGAGAACTGTAAGTCACAGTAACTGAACATATTTGAGTTGCCTCCACTTGAGAACCTTAAGTCACAGTAACTGAACATATTTGAACTGCCTTAACTGAGAACTGTAAGTCACAGTAACTGAACATATTTGAGTTGACTTGAGAACTGTAAGTCAGAGTAACTGACCATATTTGATTTGACTTAACTGAGAGCCTTAAGTCACAGTAACAGACCACATTTGAGTTGCCTTAACTGAGAATTGTAAGTCTTAGCCAAATGAAAACATTTGAGTTGATCAACTTAAAAAATTTGAGGCAGGAGATTACGTCAATTTTTTTAAGTTCTGGAAACTTATTCGGGTTTACAGTGTACCCAGCTTGGATGCAGGTGAGATGGTGTAGCTTGTATCCATAGAGCCGTCCGTGTCCTTCCAGCTGATCAATGAGAAATGATGCTACGATACAAATGATACAAACGATTAAAAAAAAATACATATACACCAGCTTTTTAGTAAGCCTGTGCATTGGGAAACAAGATTACTACTGCTGCACCACAGTCACCACACAAAACACACTTCGAATTATTTCATCTTATAGTACACAAATTACAAAATCGTGGTAAACAAACGTGAAAATATACACATTGACTGCTGATTTGACAGGTTTTAACTGTTTAATTCTTTAATTCAGCAACATTGCGTGTTTAAACAAACTTATTGTTACCAAAAAGCATTACACTACCAGCGTTGTGATCGCTTTCTTCTGATGAAATGGAATGAGAGCCGCGCGTTGTGCCGTTGTCACATGTATTCGAGCGCCCCTGCTGGTCATTGTTACCGTTAATACGGTGCCCAAATGTTGGTCGAAAGACAATTCATGGCTGCATCTGTATGATCCATACACCTGTATATATGATCCCCATCAGTCAGTGTGGATTTTAAAAACTGAACATTCAAATGATTATTGTCACAATGGCTAGTTGGTCATTGAAAACTATGTAAATCCAAAATAGAATTCTGAGGAAACAAACAAAAATTTGAATGTTTTAACATTTTAACAATAACAATTGAATACATTTGAACCTTAACAATACATTTTTTAAAGTAAGCATTTACTACATACTAGCCTACCTGCACGTTTTTTTGTAATTGTTACAAAATAAAGGAAATTCAGTTTAAATCATTCAATCTCATGATTTCATTGTTGCCTTGTCACTCTCCCCGCTCTGCTAAAAGTTGGTAGTCAAGGTATTCGTAGTGGAGAGGTCAAGGTCATAGTGGAGAAGTCAAGGTCGTAGTGGAGAGGTCAAGGAGGAGAACGATGGCAGCAATCATAAGTCAAAACCTGGAAAACGCAGCAGCAACACATTTCTTCAACAACGAACTTCCCACCACAGTTAGGACAGCCGAAACCCGACCAATCTTTCGTCATAGACTAAATACACACTTCTTCAATATCTGAAATGAGGAGAAAAATAAAACTAACCTTCGTACTTGCCTATATTACTACCTACTATACTAATATGTCTCTACTACTATGTACTGAACACTGCAAGTTTCAACACTGTTTGATGAACATTGTTACTCAGCTGAAAGAGTTGTACCCTTCCTGTTGACTTGTCGTACAGAACCTGTAAGTTGATTTGGATAAAAGCGTCAGCTAAATGACAAAATGTAAAAATGTAAAGTACTCACATTAGCGTGTTTTCCAAGTGCAACAGGAAGCTGCGCGTTGGTGTTTTCCTTTAATTTGTCACCTGTCTGTATATCACAACTCTCTTCCTCCTCTTCATTCAGGTGACATTCCACTTCCGTACCCAGCTGTGTAATGATGAACGTACGGTCTTAGATGACAGCAGGGTGGTAGGGACGCCCATGGAGGTGGTGATCGGCAACATGTTCAAGCTGGAGGTCTGGGAGACGCTGCTCGCCTCCATGAGGACCGGCGAGGTGGCTGAGTTCTGGTGTGATGTGATCGTGAGTAGTCGTCAATAAAAAATACAAATAATCCTAGGGCGGCTACGTGGCGTAGTGGGCAAGGCGCTCGCCATGAATGACGGAGACGCTGGGCTTGCCTGTTCGAGCCCAGCGCTCCACATTGCTTTCAGTTTAGCTGGTCGTTCATACTAATACACATTGGCCGTATTAGGGGGTGGAAAACTGATGGGTGGGGATCGGGCGTTGTGGACAGCGACTCCTACAGGTCGGTTGGTGCGCCTGCGCAGTAGAATCAGGAAGTGTCGGGGGCAGCGTGAGCCTCCCACGCGTTACTCCTCGCCACTGAGAGATCGAGCTGTGCAGGTGAAAAGATGCGACTGCTGTTACCTCAAGTACCGGAGGGGACTTGTGCTATGTATGACTTAGTCCACATTGCAGCCGGCTTGTGGGAGGCAAGAAACAGCGTTCGTGACAGGGGAGGGTTGAATTGGATGATACGAAATTGGGATGGGAGAAAATATAGAAAATGGGAGAAAAGGTGGATAAAAAAAAAGAATACAAATAATCCATGCTGAAAGTGTTATTTTCCCCACATCGCATAGGACTGCCACTGTGAGCTATGCATGGCAAATTGTGGTCACTCATCCACTCATCCACTCACTCACTCACTCACTCACTCACTCACTCACTCACTCACTCACTCACTCACTCACTCACTCACTCACGGATCTGGGAGGGACATTTTGTCACTCACTCAGTCACGGACGTTCTGGCGTTTTGTCGGACACATGTGCAGGTATTTATTTATTTTATCTTTATTTAACCTTTATTTAACCAGACAGGTCAATTAGGAACAAATTATTATCAGCCTGATGAGAGGACAAAAGGCCCCCTCGAAGGGTAACAGGGAAAGGGGACAAAAATGTAATAAAATAAAATGGAAAAGAGACATACATCACAGAGGTAAGGGAAATAATTACGTAAAACACACATCAAACAAACAACCAAATACAATTACAAGGTATGTAATACATGAAGCAGAACAGATAAATGACAGTTACGTAAAAGGCTGGGTGACAGTTGCAGGTGTGTGTAAACAATTCTGCGATAGAGGCCTTAAAAGTAGTGAGGGGGATGGATTTGGTAGCACTGTGGGTCTGCACGGTTTGCTGCTTCTTGGTAATATTACGTGTGTTTAAAGTATATTTCTATATGTACTTTTCTGCGAGTATACTTGCAATGTATTCATACAAAAAACACAATACAATGCTGATTTTATTTTGCACATAATCTCACAGACATCCAACACTCTAAATGGTTTTGCACACATTTGTTTAGTTTGATAGTTATTGAGAGTAAATGAGTTTGAATATGGCCACCAGTGATGTGAATGAATGAATGAATGAAAACTTTATTTAACATATTGCAGAATGGGTACAATACAGTACGGCTCAATACATACAATTGTTAAGGGGATGCAGACCTGAGAAAGACGTTTGTCTTGTTTCCATCAGGGTCCCCCATTTTCAATTCATATAGACATTTATGACATACACAACATACATGACATTTATGGCATAGGGACATATAGGTATTTAGTACTGATACATTTGTGACATAAGCGGTATTCAAATATACAGTACTGTTACCCCTAGATCCTGACAGAGTATATACATATGATGGGGAGGGGACTGTACATTAGGAGGGGGTGGGTGGGTGGGAGGGAAATATACATACGGCGGGGAGGGAATATATACATGCGGTGGGGAGGAGACTGTCTATTAGGAGGTGGTGGGGGTGTCATTGGGGACGTTGTGAATCCTTGTGTTGTGTTAATTACAGCTCAATGAAATTATAAGGTAGCAGTCCCTATAAGACAAGGTATTGCTATTTGAACATATACATAATGTCTATGTACAGTACCTGATGAAAAAGCTGGGAGTAAAATTGTTATTGTTTATTATTTTTATTTTATAAATAAGTTGTGTTTTTGTTGTAAAAAAAAAAGTTACTTATTGCCACCACTTGGTGATCTTTTCTATATTCATACCACTGCTCAGTGTGTTCATATAGTTGATATTTCTATATGCTGCTCAGTGTGTTCATATAGTTGATGATCTTTTCTATATGCTGCTCAGTGTCTTCATATAGTTGCTGATATTTTCTATATTCATACCACTGCTCAGTGTCTTTAGTTGACACAGTTTACCATGCTTCCCTGAGGTTCAATGTTGTCACCTTTTGTGTTTTCTGTCTGTAACAATATGTTTTTATTTAAGCTGCTGCCTGTCTTGGCCAGGTATCCCCTGGAAAAGAGATGCCTAATCCTAATGTTAATAAAAAATAAAGTAACCAAAAGTAGCCAAAGTAACCATAAAAGTACAATTTCAATATATTTAAGCACATCTTAAGTACAACCTTTAACACACTAAGTACAATTTAAGTCGTTTCAATTGAACACAACTTAAGTATACTTTCTGGATCCATAAGTATACAAAACATGTAAACAAACACTCTTAGCTGAATTTCAAATACAAGGATTAACTGGCTATTTGATAAATCACTATATTCTGACCTTTACTGGTTCAAATATCCCTTCGTAATTATCTCTAGACCGTATGCCTGTGTGTGTGTGTGTGTGTGTGTGTGTGTGTGTGTGTGTGTGTGTGTGTGTGTGTGTGTGTGTGTGTGTGTGTGCGTGCGTGCGTGGGTGCGTGTTGTGTGTGTGTGTGTGTGTGTGTGTGTGTGTGTGTGTGTGTGTGTGTGTGTGTGTGTGTGTGTGTGTGTGTGTGTGTGTGCTGCTCCAGAGACAGATGGACTGTGGCAGTGTGTCATTATTAATCTGCAACAGACTCACCTTTCCCTAATCGCTTGTGATTACTGCTGACTCTGCATGATTGACACAGCCCTACTCAGATTAGAGGGGGCGGGATTAAGGGATATTCATTCATTGTGGCATTCATTGTGCCAAAAACTATTGATTTTCATTCTAGAGTAGTATAGTATATTGTATAAAACAAATGGTACCCTAATGGTTAGTGATCAATATTTCAAAAACACAGATGATTGCCCCCTTTTTAAGGCATTAAGTAGGAGAAGGTCTTCAATTATAACTTGAAACGTACATAATTATTAGGGATGTCCCAATCAAATTTTTTTGCTCCCGATCCGATCCCGATCATGTGATTTTGAGAATCTACAGATACCGATCTTTCCCGGTCCGATCCAAAAAAATAAAAATAAATATTAGAAAAAATATATATATTTCATCCCAATTTCTCACATTACATTCACCCTGAATGTTGACGTTATCCAGGTGAAAAGTTAACTTAATTCAAGCGAGGCATTGCAATCCTTGACATAAATCATTTGATGTATAATTAAATCAAAGGAAATGCATTTGTTTTGGCAAAATTCTTCTGCTCTGTGTGACAATAAATAAATGAATGATGATATGCAATTTAAAACTAAGGCCTCAGTATGAGTTTAAGACGTGAACATGGTCATGTTTGTTGACCCCGATCCCGATCTTCGGAAAATCACGTGATCGGGACATCCCTAATAATTATCTACAATGACCTTCACTTTCAAGCCATTCATTATTGTGAAGGAGTTTATTGAGGTTATTAGGATCCCCATTAGCTGTTGCATGACAACAACTAGTATTCCTGGGGTCCACACAAAACATAAAACATTACATTCGACAAGACCTTTACAGAACAGTAAATAAAAAATATAAAAAACAGATCTCCGAAGTCCATTTTCCTTCAAGCATTGACTTTCGTATCTTCCATCATATACCACTTATTTTCTGATTTTCATTTAATTGGAAATGGAGTGAGTGTACATTTAGCAGCATGGGCTCTAGGGACGGCAATGTCGGTCAGTCGGTCTGTTCATCCACTTTGGTCCGGTTGGGGGTAAGAAGCAGACAAGCCTCTGAAGCTACGTTTACACTGCAAACCATAGAGCTAAATTCTCATTTATTGCTCAGATCCAAAAAAAATTATTCAAATTATTTTCTAAATGTGGCTAATATCAGATTCCAGTGTGAACTTGTCACACTCCTGAACAATAACTAAGATGGACGTAAATATGGAGGACACTGAAGTCACAGTTTATGGTTTAATTTATAACCACCTCCATCACAGCTGTTTTCCATGTTTGTATTCACAGAGTGACTCATGCCAGTGCAGAATTGTGATGAATGTCAATCTAGAATGAATTCCTATATGACTCAGACTGAGGTCGCATTGCAAAAAAATCAGACCTGTATCTGATTTAGGACCACATATGAAAGTTGCCCAAATCAGAATTGAAAAGATCAGATTCCAGGTGATTTGTGCTGTTCACATCTGTTCACAGATCTTGGGGGAAAACGGTTCTGAGTCACATATGAGCAAGTCTTTATTTGTAGCACACATTGTTTGTTTGTTTGTTTGTTTGTTTATTAACACAGTTAAATAGAAGTAAAAATAATACATAATAAGTTATAACGATTGTGAAGGAGAAGTTAGAAGCCTAGAGGCTTATCAAGAACTTCCCTTGTTTTATAAAATCAAACATACAAAAATACAAAAATATGCATATTATAAAATACCAGAATACATTAAAAAGATTTGTGTTAATACAAACATACATACACACAGTACATACATGCATATACTGTGTACATAATAATATATAACAACCCACCCACCTGCCTACAAACCTACCCACCCACATAACCAAATGCATACCTACATGTATGACCTATTATCTATCTACTACTTTTGGATGAGATTTTTTTTGTAGTTTGCTTTAAAAATAAGCAGAGATGGAGATTTCCTTTGCTATTGTCATGCAGCGAACACACACATGCGAGATGGGCGACACATAGGAAGTTACACACATACACACACATAATCTTTTGGGGGTTGCCGATGAAATTTTCTCTCGATCCTTCCCCCCAAGGGCAGCCGGGAGCAGACCAGTGCTCCTGTCCGTCTTCATCAGGGACGCAGCAGCGTTAGCGATCTGTTCTGCATGTTTTTCCATTGGGTTTATCTCTTTTTCTGGAGGAGAAACCCTTGCGAGCACAGGGAGAACATGCAAACTCTACCCAGGAGATACCCCACCTGGGTACCTGGCAACATGGCAACCTGGTCCCCAAGCAGGAATTGAACCCAGGACCTTCTTGCTGTGAGGTGACTGTGTTAACCATTGCACCACCGTGCCGCCTAAGATAATACTCAATATCTGTAGAGTGCTTACGTAGATTTTTAAAGGTGTACTGAGTAGAATTATCCATACAAAACAGTGTATAGACTCACAAACACAATCCCTCTGAATCATTGCTTAAAACCATGTATAGACTAATACAAACATAATCCCTCTCAATCATCACTTAAAACTCACTACACGTGTGTGGCCTGGATTTTCTTTTGTGGTAGAATTCTCAGTTCAAACGTGTTATAAAATAAGGGTGGGAAAATATGATTGAAGTCTGCATTTTCCCAAGACAAGTCAACAGCTACTGGGAGATTGAAATGGGTATGATCAGTACAAACACACTTGGTCTAGTCTCATAGTAGTCTGAACAACATACAATACTAGGGGGTTTGGCTGTTAAGAGTGAGGCCCTGGGGGAGAAATGGATTAGCATTTCCTGTTTTAGATAGCCTCTGTGAAAACAATAGGATTGTGAGTGATTGGCAGGCCGACTTACCAGTTCAAAGGCCGGTGCTATTTACACAGCCGATGGAGGCACAATAAAATAGACCTTACTCCTCCCTAGAAACCGGTTTTGGCCACAGGCGGTAACCAAGTGAGACAATATAGATGCCCATAAACAGAAGAATATCTCACTGAGTGGATTTACATATAAGTGTTACAAGCAGTTGGGACAATAGACCTTTTGGTCACAATGCGCCTGTGAGATCCTGCAGGCATCCTGTGAGGCCCCCAGTAGAGACGAGATGTCTAGGGAGGAGTAAGTTTCAATACTCCAGTAATTAAAGTATATCCTTAAAGAAACTCCAAATTAAACTGCAAATATTACTGTTATGTTGTGCTAAGAATTTTGGACGTAATGATATGAAATATGTTGTGTTAAAGACCAAAGAAATCACAAGTTTGCAATAAAATTCTTTCTGAACCAATTTGGAAAATACCTATAATACTGAAAATTAGCTGCTTCTAAGGGATATTAACTTAAGCTAAAAGGAATGATTAAAATACAACTGGTTGGCTTAAAACCAAGTAGACTAAAATAGGTGATCAGAATTTAGATTTCCTTTGTTCTTGTTAAAACCTACCCATAGGGTTAAATTGGGGCTTTAGAAATAACCACAGATTTCTGAAAAGACTTGAAATAATTGTCTAAGTCTTGTCATAACTAATCTTTAACCTATTAGTCAGTAAAATGAAATACTGTATACTTTAAGCACGGTAAAACAGAACAGTACGTTTATGCTTAAAAATAGACAGGCCTACCTTCTAAATTCAAATAAAACTCCATATTTGGTACTGTTGTGACCCCTCAACTTTCAAACTACTTTCAAGTCCCATGTAGCATTTTCCACCCTGTCAACATCAATGGCAGTGTGAATGGCGTTTAGCAAGGTAGGCTGTAATCTGCTAAAACACACACCATATACACCAGTGAACACAGCATTAGTTAAATGCAGGGACAATCTCCCGTAATGGTGAGGTCTAAATTAGACCGGTATGGTACTTTAATAGTTGTATGATGTACAAATAGTACAATGATTACAGTATTACATTTAGAGGAATAACCTGTGTGAGCTTTTCCCACCCACATTACTTCCTTACTTCTCAGCATACTGGCCTTTATCCTATTGTGGCCAAGAGCATGAGACGCATAGCAGAGGGTAAGGACCCGGTGGACTGGCATATCCATACGTGTGGGATGGCCAACATGTTTGCCTACCACACCCTGGGCTACGATGACCTGGACGAGCTCCAGAAGGAGCCCCAGCCACTCTACTTCACCCTGGAGCTGGTTATGGTGAGGAGGAACAAATGACACAAACATAACAGGGAGCATAACAGCTGCTATAACAAAATAAACAATACTTTACATTAGCGGTGTACCTATGATGCAGCCTCATTACTGCCTCTTGTTAGATGTTCCGATAATCCCAGTGAGTGATGGCTATACGATAGGGTCCTGCGTTGTGTACTTTTTTAATGATCCCTCTGGTGTGCTCACGGAAACATCTGGTAATCCCCGGGCAGAATGAACACCTCACACGATTCAGTTGACAGTCATCAAGGAGAACATTTATTCAACCAGACAGGGTAGTTTCACAGGAATAATGTGGTCTTCCTTGACATACGCAGCAGCTTGTGATAAGGTCCGGTGATTTAAAGTTCATTTGATAAAGTCTGTTAATAAAAGTCCAATTGATCAGCTCCTCATAATTCACTCTCTCTCTCTCGTTCCGTTATTCCTCAACTGAAGATGAAACACCCCCCCCCCCCCACCTCCTCCTGCTCTCCATCCTTATCTCAGGAATGCTGTTATGACTGCTAGGCACCGGGTCGCCTAGCGACCTGCTCCAGTCTTGCCCTACTTACACTTTCTGGAGAGAGGGGTCACACCTCTTCTCTGCCATGCAGAGAGTGACTGTTTTGCTCCCATCAACATTAATTCGTATTATAATCACAGACGAATCACCACAATTATTCAGTCCCTCCTTTTGATTCGACAGAACATATGTTCACTTGATTATACAGGATTAATTATTCCCCTAAATTATACCAGGGTTAATCAATAGATTCCCCCCCCCCCTTGGATACCTTTCACTATCCTTACAGAGGTATCATTTCCATGGGCACCGAGGCCCCCTGTAAACGCCGTAACTGAGGCCCTCTTCCCCCCAACAAGACGCGCTGGATCAGGCAACGAACCAGACTGACAACCACCAGCACCACTGTCAGCACCAATACCATGGGCGCGGCCAACTGCATTAACATGGCTGACCATGAGCTCCCCGACAGCCACACGAAAAAAGAGGACCCCCCAGAGCCAGAGGCTGGGGAAAATTGGGTCGCCATCTTCCGTATCAACTCTATCTGCTCCCTGAGGGGTTTGGAATTGTCTGGTATATAGAAACAACAGGTCGTGTTCAGGACCTGGCACAAACCTCCTGCCTTAGCATAGATCATGTCCAAACCCATCCGATTCTGCAAGGTCACCTGACGCATTTGCACCATTTCCTCATTGACCAGACCCAGAGCTGCCTGTGTTCGATTGGCTAAAGCCCCATAGGCTCCCGCCAACTTCCCCACATCCCATGTCAACAGCTCCACCCCCACCCCTGGTAACAAGAACATTAAGAGATCTTCCCCCACCCCGTGCTGTGTTACCAACCGCTCTATCGATCCTGACACCTCCTCCCTCCTATACCGATGACTGGAGTGCTGACTCGACTCGCTGGGGAGACCAACACCATGGATTCGCTCAACTGACTCCCAGGTCCGGTGCACGACCACTCCTGGGAGAACAAATGCCAGATAACAGGTGCCACTCCAGTCCTCCGGGAGGGACGTATATGCCGTCATTCCACAAACCCAGAACGCATTCTCCAAGGCGTGCAGGCCTCGGATACCTTTCGGTATACAGCGCGTGGTCTTCACACTACACAAACTCGTACCCACCTCCCTGGTCCCCCCCTGCCTGGACAGACAATAAAACCCCAGTGTGTTCTGCGCTAACGACACCGGCACCTGCTCTCCCGCCCATACCACCCCTGGATCATACTTGGTGTCTACCCCCAACCCCAGGCCCTCGGCTGGCCGAAGCATGGTGGAGACCACTGCCCGTTCCAACCCAGCCTCCGCTTTCTGAGAGAGTCGTACAACCTGATCTTGCATGGTAGAGGAGTTGAACGGGACCGCCATCTGTGGCACCCCTGTATGCTGAGATAAGGGTATCTGCATACAGACATAACATTCCTTGACGTTCACTGTATCAGCCACTTGATGTGCCCACTGGAGGGCGCTGTTGTGCAACACTGGTTCCCCCAATGCCACCAACAACACCATTAGACTCCCAAGGAAAACCCTCATGTTAACTCCCTGTGGTTGACGTGTAGATTGATTGGTGGACCCCGGAACGACCTCACCTCTCTAAATGGAAAACCCTGTCCCGTACCCCTGTTTTGTGGAAAGACCGGATAGCTCTATGTACCTCCTCACTCTAGAGCCTAACTGCTTCACTCTCACGGTATGGACCTTGATTGTCACAGGTATGGACCTTGATTGTCACTAAAGGGTTTATCAATCAACACACACGACACTCCACATGGTCGTCGACTCTGGTTATCTTCCCGTTCGATCTCTGGTACTTGTCTCCGGATGATCCCTGGATTGTCTCTGGATCGTGCCCTCCTGTGCCCCCCCCCCCGGTCGCCGCCGTCTTCCACTTGGCCCAACCCGTCCACAGTCCGTAGGTCTCCGGACTCGTCTCCTCCAATGGTCTCGGCCCAGCCCGTCCACGGTCCGTAGGTCTGCCTGGCCTCGTCTTCTTCAATGGTCCTGTGGACACAGAATGGAGGAACAGGGAGTCTCTTTCCGATGGGGAAAACCGGGAATTCCCACTCTCCCCCCCCCCCGTCTCTCTCCGAGACCGTCTGATTGTCACATTGATCTTATATAGGTTTCTTAACTAATCATCTCATTTTAAACTAACCATCTCATTTTAAACTCAAAACATTTCATTTTTTTTTTCTTTTTTTTTTAATAATCACCCAAACACATTTTTTCCTTTTTTCTTTAAAATAAAAATAATCACACCAAACACACCATCATTCTACACATTCCACTATTTCCCCCTCCCATCTCCTAAAGCTACATGTCAATGGTCGGTGTGTCGACTAGCTTACAATGACTCGCATGGATCCAATTGGGCCTCCCCGCCACCTTCACCGCACTACAGGTGATCAACAGAGTCTGATACGGCCCCTCCCATTTAGCCTCCAACGGCCGACGCTCCACCCTTTGCACCATGACGAACTGACCCGGGACCAGTGCGTGTCCCCCCACCGGAACCGGTTCCCATGCCGCCCGGACCTGACGGTAAGCTATCCCCACCGCTTCGCTCAGTTTCTCACAATACAGGATGAGTGCGTCACTCGCAAGATGAATGTCCGCTTTTCGCAAATCAATCGCCCCTGGAAGAGACATTGGCCTCCCACAGATGACCTCGAACGGGCTCAGCCCCGTCTCCTTGTTGTGGTTTGCCCGTATTGACCCCAGGACCAGATTCAACGCATCTGGCCAGGGGACCCCCTCTTGGTGATACTTGGTCAACCTCTCTTTAATCACACGGTTCATTCGTTCGACCTGTCCACTACTCTGCGGGTGATAGGCTGTGTGAAACTTCCACGTGATGCCCAGCATCCTGCACACCTCCGCACACACCTCCGCGGTGAAGGTCGTTCCCCGATCCGAATCGATTTGGACTGGGAGACCCCAACGCGGAATGATATGCTGAGTCAACACCTTTGCCACATGTTTAGCTGTTCCCCGCGCCGTCGGGAATGCCTCCACGTACCGGGAAAACCGATCAACAATCACCAGGACCTCTCTCAGGCCCCGACAGAGGGGCAACGTAATGTAGTCCATCTGCAGCCATCTGAAAGGCCCAGGAGGGGCCGGCGTTGTCAAACATGGCACCCTCACCCGTGCCCCCGGGTTGACCTTCATGCACGGTGAACAGTGACTGACCACATGCGCTGCTTCCCTGCGGAATTTAGGACTCCACCACACCTTGAAACGCTGAAGCACCTGTTCCGCCCCAAACGAATGGATCTGGGTAGCTAAATAGGGGAGCAACCGCTCCGGCGCCACCATCCGGAGACCGTGACGCCACACCCCATCCGGGTGTAGTTTAGCCCCCTCCTCCATCCACGTCCACACCTCTTCCCGACCGCTCTCGGCCTGCATGGCCGTCACATCTTTGATTGTGTCCACGCAGTAGTCTCCTGCCTTCAACACAGCTACCACCAGCCCGGGCGGCAACGCCCCTCGTGCCGCCTTCTTGGCTGCCTCATCAGCCAACATGTTCCCCCGGCCCTCAGGAGTCTCCTCTGGCGAATGCCCCGGTATCTTGAGCACAACGACCTCTCTAGGAAGCTGGACTGCCTCAATCAACTGTTTCACCACCTCCCCATTCCTGATGGGGGTCCCCACTGCGGAGAGAAAACCTTGTTGTTTCCACAACTCCGCGAAATCATTGACCACCCCATGTGCATACCGAGAGTCAACATGGATGTTTGCCGTTCGACCCCTTGCATACTTGCAGGCCTCCACCAGAGCATGGAGCTCCGCCTGTTGGGCCGAAGTACCGGCGGGCAACCCACCCGAAGCCACAACCTCAAACTCACTGGTGACCGCCCACCCTGCTTTACGAACACCCTCCTCCACCATTGAGGACCCATCGGTGAACAAGATTAACTCTGGATTTTCCAGGGGAGTACTCCGTCTCTGCTCCGCCTGCTCCATGGCCTCAACCACCCCGTGGCAAACATGTTCCCCCACTCCCTCCTGTTCGGTGGGGACCAACATGGTCGCAGGATTTGTTATCGTCGCTCTCTCGATCACCACCCCCGGGGCCTCTAGCACCGCTAGCCATTTTCCCCACCGGGCAGCTGTGACTTGGGAGGCCCGGTTCATGGTCAACAACGTGTGCACCGCGTGTGGACACTTCACCACTATGGTCTGATCCAGCACCAACATCAACACTGTCTGCACTGCCAGGAATACCGCCTGCACCGCCCGGAAACAGGGGCCGAAACCCTGTGCCACGGGGTCTAGACAAGCGGAGTAATAACCCACCGGTCTTTGGCGGCCACCATGCTCCTGGGTCAACACAGCCGTCATGTACCCATCCTTCTCTGCCACGTACAAAACATAGGGTCTACCCGCGTCTGGGAGCCCCAAGGCCGGAGCCCTAACCAAAGCCCCTTTTAGGGCCTCAAACGCGGCTCTCTGTTCCTCGTCTAGTTCAACCCTCTCCCTGGGCCCCGGGCTTCCTTTCAACATCTCCGTGAGGGGCTTCGCGATCGTCGTATAACTATCCACCCATGCCCTGTTGTAGTTACACATTCCCAAAAAGGACTGCAAATCCCGAACCGTTTTGGGGACCGGCGTCTCCCGGATGGCCTTGGTGCGGTCTTGGGTGATCTCCCTCGTTCCCTGAGAGATCCTCAGACCCAGGTAGATCACCTGTTCCTGCATGATCTGGGCCTTAGAGAAACTCGCCTTATGACCTCGTGCCCGCAAATGGTCCAAGAGTACTCGGAGGTCCCTCTCATGCTCTGCCTCACTGGTACTAGCCAGCAAAAAGTCGTCCACATAATGGACATAGGCGGACGTGATGGTCGGCGTCTCCAATAGGTGGCGCCGCAATGCCTGATGGTACACCGTAGGAGAGTTGTGGAGACCCATTGGTGTCCGGAGGAACTGGTACTGCTCTCCCTCGATGGTGAAAGCGAACCACGGTTGAACCTCCTCCGCCAGTGGCACACTGTAGAAACCCTGTGTCATGTCAATCACTGAAAACCAACAGTGTTCTGGTTTCAAGGCCCCAAAGATGGTGGACATATCTGCCACCAATGGTGTCAACTTGTCGACGCTCTCGTTGGCCACTCGAAAATCCACAGTCAAACGCCACTCCCCTGTCGTCTTTAATACCGGCCAGGCAGAGCTGTTGGACGCGCTGGGGGCCTTCTTGATGACCCCCCGCTCCTCAAAGATTTTTAGAAGCGGCCGTATCCCATTGAGAGCCTCCATGCTCAGAGGATATTGTCGGGTACATGGCGGTGGTTTTCCCGTGAACCTCACAGGTTCCATGTCCAACAACCCACAGTCGTTTTTGTCCGCGGCCCATATTGCATGTTCTGCAACCTCCGCCTTCACCAGGCATCTCAAACGCCAAATCATCTTTCCCCCTTGGAACTCTATGGAAGAGTCCAAGGCCATCAACACGTCCAACCCCAACAGGGGCTGGCACACCGGCCCCACCCACACCCGTGTGTGCAGGGTTTTGGGAACCACCTGCAAGGAGAACAGATTGGTCTGTCTCAAATAGATTCCCCCCCCCCCCCCTCAGCTCCTCCTGCGCGCATCACAGTATCACTCAAAGACACCCCGGTACCAACCATGTCGGAACCCGGGACCGCTGTCAATTCCGCCCCGGTGTCTATTAAAAAGTCAATGTCCTTTTGTCCATTCATTGCTATGGTAACGTACAGGCCATCTCCCCGTTGGGTGACTGCAGCCTGAAGTGCTCGAAGCTGGGGAGGGATACTCAAAAATGGCCCGCCGCTGGTGGCTGTGGCGGTGGCAGTGTCTGAGTCGATGCCCCCAGCAACACGTCTCGATCCACCAGGGGGAGGGACATCAACCTCTGAAAATCCTGTAAATCCCGGAGGGTCAGGCCGGTCCCCAGAGGGAGGGACGTGGCCCCCGTGGCCGCGGCTGGCTGTGCCCTGGCTATTGCGGGTGGTCCTCGTGATCTGGGGCGGCGGACCCCGTCACACTCGCGTGCTAAATGGCCCATCCTCCCACAGTTGTAGCACGACCCCCACTCCCAGCGGGACCCCTCTGGGCTCGTACTCCCACGCCCCGGCCAACCCTCAAAACCCCTCTCCCAACTGGGCCCCTCTGGGCCCACCCCCCGTGGCCCCACCCGACCGTCCGGATAGGAGGCGGCATCCGGATTTCCGGTCAACACTCGAACCTTGGGCTCTGCAGCATCCTTCATGATCTGCAGATCTCTGTCTAACCTACTCAGTGAATCCACTATGGCTCCATAGCCTGCCCGCCCCCAGGTGGGAGTGGACATGATTAAACCGTTTTGCAGCCGAGGTGCCACGGCTGCCACAAACGTTTGAGTCAACACTGGGCACTGTTTCTCCCCGATATTAGCTTCTGTAATATCATCTATGCCACTAAACCTCACAAAAGCGACCCTGAATCTGTCTTCGAACTCAATGAAAGACTCGGTCTCTCCTTGGCGACAGGCCAAGATCTGGGTCCAGTCCGCATTGACCCGGGAGAGTTTAGCTATCCATTCCCTGACTGCATCCCAACCTGCGTTGAGGTCCTGCCCCTCCTCTCCCAGTGCCATGTTGATAACCTCGGTCAGATCCTGTCTCTCTCTTGTGGAGAGACGATGACTGAGAATGGCCAGGGCATCCCATGGGTGAAGGGAGTAAATCCCTTTTAATTTATTCAATTCATCCCATGCCCCCAGGCCAGCGGTGCGGGGATGACGCACCTTCTCACACCACCTCTCAATATATTCTGGTTTGGCCGGAACATAAGAGGTGTGCACTACTCGCTCTCCAGCTACAGTCTTGGGCCGATGTATCTTTAAAGGCCGCAAACTTTTGGGGTGTGAAGTGGAAGGTCCCTCTCCTTCCTCTGATTCACCACTACTATCCTCAAAGATATTCAAATTGAAGGCCTCGAGAGGATTAGAAACCCCTGCTCCCTTCTTCTCCCCTTCCACGCCAGATCTCTCCCCTGCCTCCCACCAGCCCCCTGCACCATCCCGCGTTCACCACTGGAGGGAGCCGGAGAGCCACCCCTTGCCCCTCTTTCACCCGGCTCTACCGTCTGGGGAGGCACGCCTGTCCTCCCAGCCCCATTATTGTGGTGACGAATGGTTTCCGCCTGTCTCTCAACCTCCTGCTGTAATCTCAGCAGATTCCCAGCCTGTGTTTGTCTGATGTCATCCAGGGCGCGAACCTTCTGCTTCTCAGATTTCAAGAGACGATCTGCTTCAAGACGCGCGACCTCAACCATATTGCGTCGCGCCTGGCCCAAAATCACAATGGCCCATATCAATTTATCCTGAGCCTCCGAGAGACGAGTACATTTTCCCAAGGCCTTTCTAATGTCGTTTAATTTCCAATTTCCTCTCTCATCTGGCACTACCTGGTATTTGGACACGATCGTCCCCACCACTGTTTCCAAAGCCATTTTCTCATGAATATATTTGGTCACACTGTCTTTGATGGCCTGTATCGACACATCCGGGGGAGCTACCCCCCCCCCCCTTTCTCTCGCGTAGTTTTTTGTTTTTGGTCCTGCATGACTTCAAAAGTGCGATCCAAAACGATGTCTAGAGTGGGAAATTAAATTTAAAAAATAATTCTCTTATCCAAAAAGAAAACCACACTGCACCAGCAAAAACCGCAGTTGCCGATGACTTATTAGAAAAACTCTTACTAATTCAGAGTTTCTTTACACAGTCCTAAACATACAACAGAGCTGTCCGTTGCTCTATACCCTACGGGGCTGTCTACCGTCGCCCTGGAGCTGTCACCGTCGCTCTATACCCTACGGGGCTGTCTACCGTTGCCCTGGAGCTGTCCCGTCGCTCTATACCCTACGGGGCTGTCTACCGCCGCCCTGGAGCTGTCACGTCGCTCTATACCCTACGGGGCTGTTTCCGTCGCCCTGGAGCTGTCCCGTCGCTCTATACTACACACAGGGCTGTCTACGTCGCCTCCCGTCTCGTTAAACTCAACCAAAAATAACAAGGAAAACCTCTGTCTACACAAACTTCAACATTCATCAAGTCTTATGATCAAAATGGGTTATTTATTTTACGTGTGCTTGTTCACAATCCTTATCTTTGTGTTGGCATGTGAGATTAAGCCCATAAATCAGCTTACGTTTAGAATTCTGGCTTCCTCCCACGCAGCAATATCCAGCTCACGGCAAACCAAGTTTGTTAGATGTTCCGATAATCCCAGTGAGTGATGGCTATACGATAGGGTCCTGCGTTGTGTACTTTTTTAATGATCCCTCTGGTGTGCTCACGGAAACATCTGGTAATCCCCGGGCAGAATGAACACCTCACACGATTCAGTTGACAGTCATCAAGGAGAACATTTATTCAACCAGACAGGGTAGTTTCACAGGAATAATGTGGTCTTCCTTGACATACGCAGCAGCTTGTGATAAGGTCCGGTGATTTAAAGTTCATTTGATAAAGTCCGTTAATAAAAGTCCAATTGATCAGCTCCTCATAATTCACTCTCTCTCTCTCGTTCCGTTATTCCTCAACTGAAGATGAAACACCCCCCCCCCCCACCTCCTCCTGCTCTCCATCCTTATCTCAGGAATGCTGTTATGACTGCTAGGCACCGGGTCGCCTAGCGACCTGCTCCAGTCTTGCCCTACTTACACTTTCTGGAGAGAGGGGTCACACCTCTTCTCTGCCATGCAGAGAGTGACTGTTTTGCTCCCATCAACATTCATTCGTATTATAATCACAGACGAATCACCACAATTCTTCACTCTGCTATAACTACAGGTGCAGTTCTTTACATTATAGGTGTATCTACTGTATGATGCAACCTCATTACTGCAATGATCAATTCAGAACATTAATATATGGTAATAAAAGTGCCAGTTCAGAATGTGAACTTTTAAATAGATTAAAATAACTATGCATCACGTTTTTAACGAGTTTGCTTAATAATAAAAAGGCACCCATTTTCTTTCTATGGGTTTATGACTTCATAGAATTGTTGTAACATGATTGTGTTAGCTGGATAACAATGGTATCATATTGATCATATGTCACCATATTGAATAAAATCATATTGGGCCAAAAAGTGGTGATATTGCCAAATTTCGAGTTACTTTGTGTGTGTGTGTGTGTGTGTGTGTGTGTATGTGTATGTGTGTGTGTGTGTGTGTGTGTGTGTGTGTGTGTGTGTGTGTGTGTGTGTGTGTGTGTGTGTGTGTGTGTGTGTGTGTGTGTGTGTGTGTGTGTGTGTGTGTGTGTGACAGGTGCAGCAGCCTAGCGAGTACAACAGGGAGACTTGGGCTCTTAACGACAAGGAGAGGCTGAAGTTGGTGCCTGTGCTGCACGGCCATGGGAACAAGCTGTACAAGCAGGGGCGCTACGAAGAGGCCACGCAGAAGTACAAGGAGGCCATCGTCTGCATAAAAAACATCCAGACTAAGGTGCCAAGCTCATCTCTCCAGTGGGCAAAATACCTATCTGCATGCCTGGATTACCAACTGGGCATACAGGACAAATGTCCCAGGGCCCCTGACCATCAGGGGGCCCCAGACCACCAAAGGCTCAGAGAGCCGCAATATTCTTGTGAATATTAATTGCATGATTTCAGTCATTTGAATTAGAATATGTGCCCATGCAAGCATAATTTAATTTAATTGAAAGGGGCCCATGCATACTGTTTAAAGTACAGGGGGCCCAATTCCCTTTCCCCCCCCCCCCCTCCTTCGGTTATGTCTGTTCTCTGAGGGATTAGTGTTTAACACCTAAACGCCACACCCACATCTACAGTATTTTGTCAGAATGGAGGTAGGTGAATTCCAATGGGTGAAGGCAATCACAGAGAAAGAGAGTGTTTACTCTTGAACAGGTTCAACTTTAATAGTAAGAACACAGAGTAAATTCTAAGAGAGACAAGTGCTAATAGCACAAGTGGAAAATAAGGTAAATGGGAGCTTATTGGAGGTCCAGAGTAGAACCGTCCGCGTTATCCCCGAACGCAATTAGTGAAGACCTGACAATGAACAAGCAGAAGAGAGGTATGTTACATAGACACCAAATACCAACATTCCACACACACCCCCGTGACAGCCAATCAGGAACCACCCCTAAGTGACAGCACTAATTGACAGGGAAATGACAGGTGACAAGCCCAGTGACATATGCCAGGAATGTGGGTGGTCACCGACCACAGTCGGTGTCCAGAACGTAACAGTACCCTCCCCCGACGAACGGCACCAGACGTTCACCTAGGAGCCTCGGGATTCAGCCGCCGGAAATCAACGATCAGGCTGGGATCTAAAATATCCCTTTGAGGCACCCAAGAACGCTCTTCTATCCCGTACCCCTCCCAATCCACCAAGAACTGAAACCCCCTACCCCTCCGCCTACAACCCAGTATCCTCCGCACCGTGTAAATGGGTTGACCGCCAATAAACCGGGGCGGAGGAACCACAGGCAGTGGCGGGGCCAAGGACGATGAGAGGAATGGCTTCAACAGGGACACATGAAACGTCGGATGAACCCTCATAGAGCTCGGAAGTCGTAGCTTGTAAGCCACTGGATTAACCCGATGAATCACTTTAAATGGTCCTATAAAGCGAGGAGCCAGCTTCTTGGATTCCACCCGGAGAGGGAGATCCCGGGTGGAAAGCCAAACCCGCTGCCCTGGACGGTAAACTGGAGCCGGACGACGCTTACGGTTAGCCTGCCGTTGGGTACTAACCGAAACCTTCTGTAGCGCCTTCCGAACCTGTTTCCACGTCCTGCGACAGCGAGCCACATGTGCCTGGGCCGAGGGCACCTCCGCCTCCTGCTCCTGCTTGGGAAACAGAGGAGGTTGAAAACCATACTGGCACTGAAAGGGAGACATACCGGTAGAAGAGGAGAGAAGGGTATTATGCGCGTACTCAGCCCAAGCCAACCTCCTACTCCACGTTGCCGGACTACCGGCAACGTAACATCTCAAGACCCCCTCCAAATCCTGGTTGACCCTCTCCGTCTGCCCGTTCGACTGCGGATGGAACCCAGACGACAGACTGACAGAGGCGCCGAGGCCGGCGGCAAACGCCTTCCAGAACCTGGAGGCGAACTGAGGTCCGACACGATATCTACTGGCAGCCCGTGGACCCGAAAGACATGCTGTATAACTAAATCAGCAGTCTCCCGGGCCGAAGGAAGCTTGGGGAGAGGGACAAAGTGAGCCGCCTTAGAGAACCGATCCACCACCACCAAGATGGTGGTGAACCCGTCCGAAAGGGGAAGACCAGAAATAAAGTCCAGAGATATGTGTGACCAGGGTCGTTTAGGAATAGGAAGTGGTCGGAGGAGACCCGCCGGTGCCCGTCGAGAGGTCTTACTACGTGCGCACACCGGACAGGCCGCCACAAAGGAACGCGTATCCCCCTCCACTGTCGGCCACCAGAACCTCCTACGGATAAATTCCAGGGTCCTGGTTGCCCCTGGGTGGCTGGTGAGGGATGACGCATGTTCCCACTGTAGCAAGCGTGAGCGCGCCACCTTGGGAACATACGACCGTCCCGGAGGACCCCCACCAGGATCGGGCTCCCGCGTTAGCGCCGACCTTACCACCTTCTCTATGCCCCAAGACACGGGTGCCAAAATCAAGGCCGGTGGAATAATGGGATGGGGCTGCTCCTCCCGACCAGGAAGATCAAACTGGCGCGACAACGCGTCAGGTTTGATATTCTTGGAGCCGGGTCTATAGGAGATGGTATATCGAAATCGTGTGAAGAACAACGTTCACCTGGCCTGGCGAGCGTTAAGGCGTTTAGCCCCTTGGATGTAAGCCAAGTTCTTATGATCAGTCCAAATAATGAAAGGATGTGCCGCCCCCTCTAACCAATGTCTCCACTCCTCCAGTGCCAATTTGATCGCCAATAACTCCCGATTACCCACGTCGTAATTACGCTCGGCTGGTGACAGACGGCGAGAAAAAAAAGCACACGGGTGCACTTTCCCATCCTTTAAGCATTTCTGAGAGAGCACCCCCCCCCACCGCGACGTCAGAGGCATCCACCTCCACAATGAACGGAACCTCCGCGTCATGGCGGATCAATACAGGAGCGGATGTAAAACGATGTTTAAGATCGCAGAAGGCCGACTCAGCCCTAGGCGACCATTCAAAGCCAGGGAGAGAGGCCTTAGTGAGAGCTGTTAAAGGATTGGCTAAGGCGCTAAAGTTGCGAATAAAGCGCCTGTAAAAATTTGCAAAGCCCAAAAACCGTTGTAACCCCTTGAGCGACGAAGGTCGTGGCCAGTCCAAAACTGCACTCACCTTGGCTGGATCCATGCGCAGATCGCCCTTCGTCAACACAAAGCCCAGGAAGGACACGGTGTCCGTGTGAAACACACACTTCTCAGCCTTAACGAATAGTTGATGCTTGAGGAGACGGTCTAGCACCTCCCGAACGCGCATTTGGTGTTGCACCATATCGCGAGAAAAAATCAGGATATCATCTAAGTAGACAAACACAGACACCCCAATCAAGTCTTGCAGCACGTCGTTAACCAGGGCTTGGAAGACTGCCGGAGCATTAGCCAAACCAAAGGGCATGACCAAATACTCATAGTGCCCATTGGGTGTGTTAAATGCAGTCTTCCACTCGTCTCCCTCTCTAATCCTGACCAGGTTGTATGCATTACGTAAGTCAAGTTTAGAAAAGACCTGTGCCCCCTGTAAGCACTCAAAGGCCGTGTCCATGAGGGGTAAAGGATATCGGTTCTTGATGGAAACGTCATTCAATCCCCTATAATCAATGCATGGGCGCTGATCCCCATCTTTTTTATCAACAAAGAAGAAGCCAGCGCCGGCAGGGGAAGTGGAAGGGCGTATGTGCCCCGCAAGCAATGCCTCCTCTATGTAGGTGTTCATGGCCAAGGTTTCGGGGCGTGAGAGAGAGAACATTCGCCCGCGAGGCGGGGAGGTACCGGGTAGAAGATTAATGGGACAGTCGTATGATCTATGAGGCGGAAGTGCTTTAGCACGTGTCTTGCTAAAAACGTCCGCCAGGTCCCAATAGATCTCAGGCACCCCTATCAAATCGGGATTAGAGGATAGATCAGAATCTGCCACGCTCCCCACCATCCTGGAGAAAGAGGGAGGAGACAAAAGAGAAGAGGGGGGGGGGAGACAAGGGTTTGGGCAAACTCCCGCTGACGATCGACTTGACGTCGGCCGCCGTTGAGAGTTCGCCCGTGCTCCAATTAATGACACGAACACATGACGACAACCAGGGATGACCCAACACCATGACAGAATAGGGGGAAAAGATGACAAAAAATGTAACCCATTCCCACTCCCCACCCGCCACCCGGATGTGTAAAGGAACTGTGCGCTGGGTGACGCTCCCACTGCCCAGAGGCCGACCGTCCAGGGCATAAACTGGTAAGGGAACCCCTAAATCCTCCACTGGGGTTCCCCACTCCTTCACCAATCCCACGTGAATAAAATTGCCCGCCGCCCCTGAGTCAATGAGAGCCTTAGTTCCCCTAATGTCACCCCCACAGTTGATCGCCACCTCAAAAAATGTACGAGAATCCGTGGTTTTGGCAGGAATGAGCCCACCTGCTGGCGCTTTCTCGAAGCCCGACGGCGCACCTTCCATTCCCGATTGGCGCCGAGCCGATACAGCCTGGACCCGACAGCTGCCGAAGCGGTGACCGGTGCGGCCGCAGCGGAAGCAGCGTCGCTCTTTGATGAAGCGCTGCCTCTCGTCGTCCGAGAACGACAGCGCTCCAAGCTGCATGGATTCATCACCCAGTGGCCCACTCATGTAATGCATGGAATTATCAACACCAGGAGAAGAAGGAAAACATACCTGGGTGTTGTTGACATGCTCCTTCTCCCTCTCCCGGTGCCGATTGTCCATCTTGATGGTGGTGTTGATTAGCACTTCCAGCTGCTCGGGGATCTCACGCGCGGAGAGCGCATCTCGCATCCGCGCTGAGAGTCCCCTGACGAACAGAACCACGCAGACGTTCTCCGCCCAAGCTGTCTCCCGAGCCAAGATCCGAAAATTTATAGCGTAAGCTGCGACCGTGCGGAGGCCCTGCCGGCAGTCGAGAAGACGACCACCAGCCTCGAAGATCGAGAGTACCCGGGAAGTATCGAATACTCTTCTCAATTCCCGGGTAAAGGCGTCCAGACTGTCGCAGATTATCGCCCCCGCCTCTAATTCCGCCGTAGCCCAGGAGAGAGCTTGACCGGTGAGCAGTGTGATAATATACGCTACCTGCGCTGTCTCCGATGGAAATGATCGTGGTTGCAGCCGGAAAACGAGTAGACACTGGGTGATGAATTCCCGACAACCATCCGGTGATCCGTCATAGCGAGCGGGCGCCTGCAGATGTGGCTCGTGGGACCGTTCCTGGACCCCGAACACCCCCCGACTCTCCTCTGCATGGAGCGCTGCTTCTCCCGTCGCCGACTGAACACCAGCCACTCCTTCTTGGGCTTGTCGGGCTGTGGCCAACGCCGACTGCGCCACCGCTTGGGATGTTCCGACGACCCCGTTGAGTCGGATTAACTCGGCGCTGACCAGCTGTTGATGTTCCTCCATCCGTGTCTGGGCTGCTCCCTGCGCCTGGAGCATCTCCATGATGGCCTCCATGGAATTCTGATGGTCAGGTCTTCTGTCAGAATGGAGGTAGGTGAATTCCAATGGGTGAAGGCAATCACAGAGACAGAGAGTGTTTACTCTTGAACAGGTTCGACTTTAATAGTAAGAACACAGAGTAAATTCTAAGAGAGACAAGTGCTAATAGCACAAGTGGAAAATAAGGTAAATGGGAGCTTATTGGAGGTCCAGAGTAGAACCGTCCGCGTTATCCCCGAACGCAATTAGTGAAGACCTGACAATGAACAAGCAGAAGAGAGGTATGTTACATAGACACCAAATACCAACATTCCACACACACCCCCGTGACAGCCAATCAGGAACCACCCCTAAGTGACAGCACTAATTGACAGGGAAATGACAGGTGACAAGCCCAGTGACATATGCCAGGAATGTGGGTGGTCACCGACCACAGTCGGTGTCCAGAACGTAACAGTATTTAACAGGGAGGGGTGGAGTGCTCTTTTTAAAGTCCCAATAGCTTGATTGCTGGGGCTAAACACACACAAAAAATGCTCCAGAATGTCAACACTAGTGTTGCCACCCCTATCTGTCAGGTGAGGAACTACTGCTGTTTATTGTCAATAATACTCTGTAATCACAAATAAAAAGCATTGGTTATCACAGATAGTTAGCTCTATTCACCTTTAGCTATATTTACCTTGCTAGCACTGTCAAGGGGAAAACTGTGGTAGCCTTGCCTCCAGCTGTCAATGTTAACAACAACAAACACATGCTGGGGCGTAAAGGTATAGGGGGCGCTGTTTCACCACAAATCAGAGATTGGGGCTTTAAGTAAGGTACCACTGTTATGATGGATATCCTCCCCCATTTTAAGTGGAAACGGTGTTAAACTAAGAAAAACACACCAAGGAATGCATTCTACATCGGATAAACCAAATGCTCTGAGAAAAAGGTCTCTGTGGTCTCTGTGACTGACTGTTTGTCTGGCCCAGGCCTTGTAATCAGACACTCCAAACACTCCACACATCATGACCTGAAGTGAGTGAATGGGTGAATGTGAGGCATAGATTGTACATACATATTTATCCAGGCATATACATGTTAATCCAGTTTGAAGCTGCTGGTGCCTCTGGAAGTCTGTGTTAACCTTTTTTTGCGTGTGCATAGCGCACAACGCTGGGCTTCAAAAGTGACGAAGAGCGTGCTCTATTTCAGCTGGATTTTTTTTTTTTTTTTTTTTTTTTTTTTAGCCAGATAAAACATTAAGAACAGGTTTCTTATTTGCAATGTCGATCTGGTCAATGGATCTGTATATGTAAGCTCACTCTTGCTAATTTCTAAATTGCCTACACAACCTTTAATATCAGGGTGCGAAATATCCAGTAGCAATCGGGGGGGTCCCTGGCATGCTCCTTAAAGTCAGGGGTTCCCAAACTTTTTCCTGTGAGGCCGGGGTCAGTTTGTAACAGAAAAAGTGTGACGATCGCAGGGGTGCCTAAACGTAAACATGTATTGTTTTCCAGAAAGCCACACATAACCAAATATTAATAACCCTTTCCGGGATCTTCACAGGGAAAAAAAAGGCAGGAAATAAATAATAACAATATTTATGAAATAAATATACAGTACCTACAGACCACCTAGCTCTAGCTCTGTACTATTTAAAAGCACAGTGCAGGACACACTCAAAGGTTATCGCACCTCAGAGATGGCAGTGGACATGTATGACAGGACAAAGGCCATATGTAATGGCCTTGGGATTGAGGAACATACTACCAGCCAAAGGAGGAAGCAGAAAAGGATGGATCCCTCCTGGATGATAATAATAATAATAATAATAATGCATTTTATTTATAAGGCGCCTTTCACAAAAAAAACACACACAAAAAAAGTCCACAAATCGGTGAATGAAAAAATTATAGGATCAAATGAAAACTACTACTTACTAAACATGGATGTTTAAAAGTACTAAAAACCAAGAAAAATATCAAACACTAACAAACATTCAGCACAGGCAATGGGGATGCTGCCATCTTAAAAAAGATAATAATAATAATTATTATTATTATTATTTTAAAGCTCCGGGGCTCTAGGGGGTCGGGCCAAATGTGGAGGCGGGCCGGCCCCGGCCCGCAGGCCGTAGTTTGGGGACCACTGCTTTAAGTCTTCCATAGGCTACATTACAAGGTTTCATGAATGCAAATCAATGGACAAGGCTTTACACACATCACCAAGGCTAATAACTAGGCAACAACTACCCCCTGTAACAGCAATTGCACCGCAATTGCGCGCGGTATCTGCTCCGTCTATGCGAGCGACACCGATTATACTTACCGCGTCCGCACGTTGGTATGCGTGACGTAAATGTTGTGAATTTCGTCACTGCTCTTTTAGTCTTGTTTGAGACTAAGTGCGCTGCATGACGGTTAGAATGTCGTCCGACTTGCTCTGGAAATCTGACTATGCAAGTCGCGGAAGTCTCACAGGAGCAAGGCACTTGCAGTCTTCAGGGCTAGGCGACACAGTACCTCTCAGCCGACTGCTTGATGCCATGCATGATGGGAAACGACTTGCTCTGGTCTGCGCAAAGTGCCCATTGGTTCAGAAAAGTTGTCACCACCCACAAGGAAGTTATGAGACGTCTATCTAGTCTCATTTATTATTATTGGATACAGGAGTTTGTGTACCATGAGCTTCTTCAAATAACGTTACTCTATCTTATCCATCATTATTCCAAGATAACTTCATTAACTGTCAGACAGACACCAAATTATTTCTATCAGAGTACTGACATTCACAATTAAACGCTTTACACATTACTCATAAATGCTGTCTTAACACATTGAGTGCCACGCCCCTTCCGGGAAGTGACCTGGCCTTGCCGTCCATTAACCCCATGTAAACGTAGTTGTAGTTTGTAGAGCTAAACCTATATTTTATATTATAGCTATGGGTCTAATAACACCGTCGAGTGTCAGTGAGTTGCTTCCAGTCAATGTGCAAAAAACAGATAATTTTTTCATCTGTACATTTCCGTTTTATACCGTTTTGAATATGAATATAGTTTGGGTGCTTCTGAGTAATTCCAGGAAAAAGACGTGAAAACAGCATTTTTTGTGTAATTCAATAAACACGTTGTCATTTTTCGCCTGATTATCGAATCTTCCTGAAATCAACATTATCATTATTATCCTTCCTTGTGCAGGCATGCAATGTGGTTTAGACCGGCGCCCCCCCCCCCCTCCTGCACCCAATGGCACACAGCCACACACATAAAACACAGATAGCTTCAATCGCGGTAGAAAGAAATATCAGATCAACGCAAGCTTATAGAGTCCTTACCTGGTATCTGATGTAATGCAAAAATCCAGTTATCTGATCGCCATTCCAGTTATCCACAGCGATCCTGTCTCCGACGTTGTTGGGCATTGCACATGAACGGGCGGGCGGGGTCAGTTGTCCAAACCATCCCTACAAGCGTGTGTTTTGCCTGAGTGTTTAGGACCCACGCCCACACCGCAGCTCGGTAGAGAAAAGAAACGACCCCGTTTCTAATGGAGTGCAATAATGGCTGAAGGCGTTAGAGGGCAGTATAAGACCGTCTGCCAGCTCAGACACACTCAGAACAGTATGCACAAGGTGCCCCGCTGAATTATGAATGACAATAGCGAATAAAAAAAATACCGTGAGAAAAACGTAGTTCTACGTTTCCTGCACTCAACCGTCGGGCGACAGAAACGTAGTTCTACGTTAACGGCACCCAATGTGTTAATGACCATCTCTGCAATGAAGATCATATCAAAATAACAATATCAACCTCCCTGAAAAAATTGTTGGTGATTGCTTCAAGACGATTCTACAGACGGACTGTTTTTATCATCGGAATATAATTATTATAATGATAATAAATACGACAATTACGTTTTGCATTTATAGTCATGACTCAATGAGCAATCTGAGCATTACCGCTCGTATGTACAGTATACTTCACTAAGCCATCTGGCTCACCTGCCGTTTAACCCAATCATGCAATATAGTGAAAGACTAAAAATAGATTAACGAATTCCATATAAATCCATAGTTCATTAACGATGCAGCAGCTGATTCTGTATACTGAATACTGTATCCTGCACACACGCACACGCTCCATAACGCGACAGCGTTCTGTTTGGCCTCAATATATATAAATGTGTGTGTGTGTGTGTGTGTGTGTGTGTGTGTGTGTGTGTGTGTGTGTGTGTGTGTGTGTGTGTGTGAACATGAACGTGATATCTGCCATTGCGAGACGAGACGAGGCAAGCAGGCTATAGTCAACTCTGAAGTGTTCGACTTTCTGACTCCTCCCCCGGCTGTAATCGGCTACTCTCGCTTGTTTCCAAGGCGAGCCGAAAGTAATCTCAAGCAAGCCTAATGATACTCCTTCATAGATGCGCTTACTTACCACCAGATCTCTGAAAATGTTAGGTGCGTCGTTTTAAGTGCGCGGTACAATTTGCGCCGGCCGTTGTGAATTGGGAGTGTTTTTGGACGAGGCTCATTTGCATGTTCCGCCCATATTACCTTATTTAAATACGTGCTAATAGCACCGGACGCAATGCTGATAGAACGCAGTTAGCACCTCATTTCACCTGTTGCGCCTCCTCTGTGTTTCAGAGCTATTTGCGCTGGCTTAGCGTCAGAAAAAGCTGTGCAATCCCCTTGTGAATTTGCCCCCCAGGGTATTCAATCACCATGACAACTATGTTTTCTGTTTTCATACATGTGAATACATAAAAAAATGTGTTTGCTCAATTACATCTAATCAGACAATACAGCACACCGCCACATGGTGATGTGACATCATGCTGTGAGCTTTTAACCCCCCCCCCCCCCCCCCCCCCCCCAAATGAGAATAAAGTGGTTTAGAATATTTAATGAAGCAGGGGAGAACAGTGGGGCAGGGGGCAGATGAAGGGCAAGGAGTGGTGAAGAGACAGACAGACGACGTGGGTAGGTGAGGTGCAGAGGGTGCAGGCTGGTGGGGTCCGTAGGTGGAGTGCAGGCAGGTGAGGAGTGGTCCTAGACATCAGAGAACAGAGATTAATACAAGGCAGGTCACCAGAACACTAAAAAAAACAAGAAGATATAGTTCTAGAGACCCTGTGAGGAGTAAACAACACTCGGACGAGGAGTGGATGGAGAACAGGCTTCTTATCCAGGATCTGTGATGGGTTGATAGCAGGCAAGTGTGTAGACAGGCACAGGTGGGTAGGAAGATGATGAGGCGGGGACAGGAAAAGGACCATGTATGATCACAGGAACCTGCTGACAGAAAGGTGAGAACCATGCCCTGGCTGGGGCTGTAACTCTACCCCATTCAAAATAAGCAACTACCCAAGTTCAAAAGAAGCAACTACCCCCATTCAAAAGAAACAACTATCCCATTAAAAAGAAGAGAAACTTGCGTGTTTCCTTGTCTGATTAGATGAGAAGAGCCCTAACAATGTGTCTCCCCAGGAGAAAGCGTGGGAGGCGCCATGGCTGAAGCTGGAGAAGATGGGCAACACCCTGACGCTCAACTACTGTCAGTGTCTGCTGCGCATGGAAGAATTTTATGAGGTCATCGAGCACACCAGTGACATCATCAACCAGCACCCAGGTCATTACAAAAAGAGTGGAGATGTGTGTGACGCCGGTATGCTCAAAACGTATTTAGACACAACACAAACATAGGAGCATGATTTATGGAAATAATTAAAAATACTACTTTGAATTTCCAAGCACTGCATGTGTGATAAAAGTTCTAGCCAGTGGTTCTCAAACATTTGTGTTGAGGATCCTGACATTGATATACATTAGGACCCTGAAATGAACATTAGGCCCCCGAAAATGTATACACATTAGAACCCTGACATTGATATACATTAGAACCCTGACATTGATATACATTAGAACCTTGACATTGATATACATTAGAACCCTGACATTGATATACATTAGAACCCCGGACATTGATATATATTAGGATGTGGACATCCATTTATTTTGGACTTTTGTTATTATATATGATGAAGTCCAGCATTACTTTAACTGTTGACTGTAGATGAGGAAGTAACCGATCAGAATAGTCAACGTATGTTTTCTCACTGGGCTGAACTTCTACTCAATTAAATAATGGAATTAAACTATTTTCCATTTTTCTGGGGACCACCTGAAACTTCCCCAAGGACCCTGTCTGCACAAGTGGGCGTTAACCTGTTAAGCTGTAGCCCTATTTTCAGAAATTTCACCTAATTACATGCCTAATTAAATGGAAGATTGCTTCCACTTCTACAAGGTAAATTTGCATGTTCTTGGTATCTAGGAACATCTAGGGACCTGGGGGTATGTATTCCCAGTGTCAGAAATATTGTGTCTGTTACTAGGCTTGAGTAAATTGTAATGAAAGAAAGGAGAATATGAATTAAGATTTTTTTTGCATCTGTGCCGGTGAATAACACCATGATACAATTGGAACCGAGCTTGGTCACTGAGCTCATTCAGCACCTTCTTGAGATCAAGTGTACAGAAAATCTAAGCAAATGAATAAAGGGAAGATGATTAAACAGAAGGATTTGTAGATACAGTAATAAATTAGAATCCATTTATTTATAAATTCATATTTGACCTTGAACTTGACCTTGACCTTATTATGGCCAAATCATACATCTATGGATAGGGAAAAGGCTCCTCTTTCCACTGGCAGTGTTAGATCTGGATTTAGTCATTTCCTCTCGGTTTTACGATAAAAGAGATATAATTAGCATTTTTCTGATAAATTCTTATTTTCGGTCAATCTTAAAAACATTGGTAAAAATGAAAATATACACTTTGACTGCTGTTTTGATAGGGTTAAGGTCTTTACTCTTGGCTACATTTGAAGAAGAAACACAACATTAACCTAAGGTGTTATTGAGATTATTGACTAATTAGCTGGGCAGGTGGCATAGGCGGAGCTCAGAGGATCTCGGGCACATCCTATGTGTATGTGTGTCACAGGCAGTGTTGGGAAAGTTCACTTTCTACATGAACTAGTTCAGTTCACAGTTCACACATTTTTTAATGAACTAGTTCAGTTCATAGTTCATAATTCAAAATGTTGAACTAAAGTTCATGGTTTCAAAAATGAACTAATTTATAGTTTATAGTTCTTTTTTCAATACGTTGCTGCAAGCTATTATTTGTCAAATGTATTGCCACAACCCATATAGAACCACAGACAGAAATCAGAATACTGGCATTTCCATAACGCTTTGCTGCCGCCCATTCAGTCCACACTAGTAGCAGCTGCAGCTTTCATCTCTACAGTATATTTTCAAAAACACGAGGAAAAACGTGCTGCTTGAATGGTCTTTATTAAGTATAATAATCTAAATATACTTAAAGTACCAAAAGTGAAAGTAGTCATTGTGCAAACATATAACATATAAACATGTGCCGACATAACTCTGTACTAACACAACACGAGGTAGGAAGAATCAGGCTGAGGTATGAAACTAAGGTTGTACCTCAAAGTTCAATATTCAAAGTGCAAAACATTTACTGACTTTAACTAAAACTCTTTTAAATGCTCATACGCCGACGCCGTAGTGGAGTCTGACTCTGAGCGAGTGCTGCTGCTATACTACCCGGTTCCGCGGTTCCACATTGTTCTTGTTGTGAAGAGTCTGATGACGTATATTTTTGTGCGACAACCAGCGGTGACAGGCAGCGTACGCGTCACAGGCAGCTTGCGGTTGCCAGATTGGGTGGTTTTTTCCGCACTATTTTGAAGCCTGTTTACGGTGTGTTTTAACTGGGTTTTCGGCTGAAAGGCATATGAAATCTGGCACACTTTTGAACGCCGTTATAATACAGTGCTGAGAATGAACGCACTTTTGAACGCCGTTATACAGCGCTGAGAATGAATGCGTTCTCAATTACGTTCATCTAGCGGAAATACAGTACGTTCAGTTCACGTTCGCCCAAAATACGAACGCGTTCATGAACGATCGTTCATTGAACGCGTCCAGGTACATCACTGGTCACCAGTGTTGGGCAAGTTACTTTTAAAAAGTAACTAGTTACAGTTACTAGTTACTTCTTCCAAAAAGTTACTAAATGACTTACTCAGTTACAAATTATAAAAGTAACTAGTTACTTTTTACATAAACAACATACACAAATCTAAACTATTTTAATGTTGCTGTGGGACAAAGTGAGACTAGCCTCCAATCAAATGCCATGTATGTAGATATTATAATTACTATGTTTATATAGTGGATCATACAAATACAAACACAACAGATGTTTTGGAACTTTTGATATGTATTGCCCCTCAACAGGCCACAACTGGGCAACATTAAATTATGCTTGTTAAGCACTATACAAAAAATAAATAACAAATATATACTGATTGATTGAACATTTTAATTAACAGATTGCAGAATGGGTACAGTACAGTACAGCTCAATACACACAATTGTTAAGGGGATGCAGATCAGAGAAAGACTTTCGTCTTGTTTACATCAGGGTCCCCCATTTTCAATTCATGACATTTATGGCATACATAACATACAGATATAAGAATCTAATCTAATCATCTAAACAAATCTAATCATGACTTTTAAGACATGCATGACATACAGATATGTATATCTCTGAGCACCTGAAGACTGTGCTATTAAACCAGGAAGTGCAGCACTATGTCAGCAGAGTAGAGCCTCCACTACTGCAGTGCCCTGCGCTGCAACACAACTAACACAAGAGTGAACAAAAAATGCTTGTTGACTGCTCGCTTGTGTTGTTCGTTGGATTCGTTTTGGATTATTTGGGCTCGCCAAACAAACTATCAAAACGTACACGGACCCGCGGTCTCACGTTGACTGAACTTGCTTGTGTTGTTGCTGTGTCATTAAGCGCCAGGTGGCGCTGTAGGCGTATGGCCATTTGTGCCAGCACTGTAATGCAATGGGGGTAGATGCCGTGTTTGTAGTGCTAAAACTATATTAAATATTATAGCTATGGATCTAATAACAATGTCGATTGTCAGTGAGTTTCTTCCGGTCAACATGCAAAAAACAGATAATTTTTTCATCCATACATTTCCGTTTTATACCGTGGTGAATATGAGTATAGTTTTAGAGTGATCCTGTGTAATCCCAGGAAACTCCGTCAAACAGCGCTTTACTGCATTTCATTATAAATCGTGCCATTACTCGCCTGATTATTGAATCAATCTGAAATCAACTCTAGATTATTGGTATTATGTTTCATCATGCATGCACGAAAGGGGGGGGGGGAAGCCGGCCCTCCATGCTTTGATCGCAGCCAACGGGACACGGCCCACACACACACCACAGACACATGCTGCGATCGCGGGAAAAAAATTATCGGATCAATGCTAGATTGATAATATATAGTCCTTTCCTTGTCTATGATGTACTGGAAAAAGAATAATCCAATTATCTGATTGCCATTCCAAATACTGGTTGCGATCGTGTGTCCAACGTTATCCACCAAAGAAAATGAACGAGGGGGCGGGTACACTCGTAGATGCCATCCCTATAAGCGCTTGTCTTGCTGGAGTGTTTAGACCCCACCTGCACGCTGCAGCTCGGCCAGGAAAACAAACCACATTGTTTCAAATGGAGTGCAATAGCGGCCGCAAAGCGTTAGGCGGCGGTATCGGACCGTTGCGGTCTCAGACAGAGTGCCACACAGTCCTACTGGATGAAGGATGTGCAGGATGAATTACGAATGGAAATAGCGAATAAAATAAATAACGATCATAATAACGAGTATACTCGTTGTTGGCGTCCAACGTTTGGCGGGCTATAACGAGTATACTCGTCATTGGCAATTAATGTGTTAAACACTGAGTGTAACGTTCTGGGTTTATGTCCTCTTCCAGAAGTAGAAACCTTACTGCCATTCTGGAGTACTTCACCCTGTTCTCTGTAATTAGCACTGATTGACTATCACCTGTGGTTTGTTGTCACTAATTACTGTGGTTTTGCCTTTATAGTAATCCCTTGTTCTCTGTCTGTTGTCGGATCTTCGACAGAACTACTGCGAGCAGTCGGCCACAGATGAAATGGAACGTCTTGTCTTTGCTGTTATTATTTAATTCTCTTTTCCTTATATACCCTCAGTTGAAGCCTGGCTTCTTATTCGTTATCGTTACAGTTTCTTGCTCTAGTGATTCTGATAATAAAAGAACACGTTTTCTTGAGAAGAGCAACCACATCTCTGTCTCCTTATTACCTTCTACTATTGGAACTCAACTCCTACCTTGACTTGTAACACAGAGTTTATGTTATGCTTTGCTTTATCCACCCTGCAAGTGAAAATAAAACTTTTTAAATGCACTCAATGAGACGACCTGATTTACTGTCAACAGCACCACGCGTTGGAAAGAGCTTCGTACCATATCCCTCACTGGCATCTTTTTGTTGTTCGGTTGCCCTTATAATATATATAGAATTAATTAATCGATTGCCATTTCAGGCGACAAAATCCGTTCAGCAGTTCTCTAGTTACATGCAGATATGTTAGGCGTGCGCCAAAGTAAGTACACATTACCACGCCCGATTCCCGGGGTTCTAGCTCCGTCAATCATTTGGCGATCTCGAGATTTTTTGGACAGGGTTGTAGCCAATGAGTGTGGCTTTCCAATTACACCCCACATGGGGATCTATTACGGTCTGTATTGATCGATTTATGATAAAAACAGCAGGGTCCCCCAATTGGGAGACCTTACAGCTTAACAATAACTCTTCCTAAAAAGACCCTCCATAGTGACTGATCTGATACAGATCTCAAACAACGTTCTGTGTAAATAGTAGGGATGCTCGATATTGGCTTTTTTACCGATACCGATATACCGATATTGTCCAACTCTTAATTTCCGATACCGATATCAACCGATATCACATTTTAATGCCGATATCAGACGATAATATCGGTAGGCCGATAATATCTGACATAATTTCTATAGAAATGTAAAAAGAATTAAAAAAATTTAAATAAAAATTTGAAAACCGATACAGATATTTTCCGATATCACATTTTAATGCCGATATCGGCCGATAATATCGGTAGGCCGATAATATCGGACATCCCTAGTAAATAGTAATGGTAAAGAACTATCACAGATATGTCGATACAAGATCTTCCCTCAGAATGCTTACAGCACTTTCCTGTGGACAATTTGACACCAAACAGAGGGTATTTGCAACCGTAGGCACAGTGAAGGTCTTCTACATACATGTGTTTGTACTGTATGTCCCCCCAGGCACAGTGAAGGTCTTCTACATGTGTGTGTTTGTATATCGCCCAGGCGCAGTGAAGGTCTTCTACATGTGTGTGTTTGTATATCGCCCAGGCGCAGTGAAGGTCTTCTACATGTGTGTGTTTGTATATCGCCCAGGCACAGTGAAGGTCTTCTACATGCGTGTGTTTGTATATCGCCCAGGCACAGTGAAGGTCTTCTACATGTGTGTGTTTGTATATCGCCCAGGCACAGTGAAGGTCTTCTACATGTGTGTGTTTGTATATCGCCCAGGTGCAGCGAAGGCCTTCTACATACGTGGCAAGGCCCACATAGAGGTGTGGAACGAGGCTGAGGCTTGTCAGGACTTCAGCCGAGTGCTGGACCTGGACCCTGGCATGAAGAAGGCCGTCAAACGGGACCTGGCGGTACTCAACATGCGCATGGAGGAGAAAAACCAGGAGGACAAGAACAAGTACAAGGGCATGTTCTGACCAAGGAGCAAGGGAGGAGACGTCAAGCTAGCAGTATAATAGAGGATGATGTCCATTGTAAACAAATCCATGGGACCAGTAGGATCATGGAATTAACATAGGCAGTGCTAGCAGGTGCTAAATTAAAGGGGCATTTCACCAAAAAACAATGCAGATTTATTTTGCACATATATTACACATACTGTATTGCGATTTTAGATGTTGATGTTTTGTGTGTCAGGCTCATTGTCTGGCCCCATGTAAAGGAATGCCTGCTCATAAATGCAAAGAACTGTGGTAGGGATGTACTCGTACTCGTAAAACTACTCCGATACAACTACTACTCAGTGCCATTTTTATTCAGGAAAACACTAAATTGAATGTTAGAAATGTTATTATATTTATATTATTTTATATAGTTTATATTATATATATATATATAAGCGGCTAGGTGGTGCAGTGGGCAAGGCGCTCACCACCAATGCAGGAGACGCTGGGTTCGAGCCCAGCTCTCCGCATTGCTATCAGCTTGGCTGGTCGTTCATACTAATACAATTGGCAGTATTAGGGGGTGGGAAGCTGATGGGTGGGGATCGGACGTTGTGGACAGCGACTCCTACAGGTCGGTTGGTGCGCCTGTGCAGCAGAATCAGGAAGCGACAGGGGCGGCGTGCCCTCCAAAACGCAGACCCCCGACGCTGAGAGATCGCGCTGTGCAGGTGAAAAGATGCGACTGCTGCTTCTCGAGTACCGGAGGGGACACGTGATGTAAGGCTTACAGTAGTCCACATTGCAGCCGGCTTGTGGGAGGCATGGCCTAACAGCGTTCGAGACAGGGGAGGGTAGAATTGGACAATATGAAATTGGGATGGGAGAAAAATAGAAAATGGGAGAAAAAGTAGATAAAAAAAAATATTATATATATATATATTAGAGGTAGGCATGGATTCTTTTTTTTATCTAGATTAATCTATCTGCAATCCTGGAGTTAATCTAGATTAATCTAGATTAAAATGGCTAAAAAAGAAATCTGCCGAAAACATTCAAAATATGTGTGTTCTACCCAAATAATGACCAGAGGACGAGATTTATCCTCTCCTCTTCATCTGAGGAGTCACTAGCTGTTATATCTCCTTGTTCAACAGCATGAACATGTCTCTTCTTTTTGTAATTTCCAGTGTTTCTTTTAAAACCAGACTTATAGTAATTTTCTGTGCCCTTCTTATTTCTACATGTGGCAGTTTTTTCCACAATTACGACAATCCATTTCTTTACACCAACATGTTGGTGCAAAATGTCCTGTTTTTCCAAAACGAAAACACGGACCCTGGCCGCTTTGCCCGTCACTGACCTTGTGCACTCTACTCGTCGTTGTATGTAACTGCTGGGCTTCCTTTGATGCCATTTCCATTGTTACACGGATATTGACAGCTCTCTCCAGTGTCAAATCACTATCTTTCAGTAGTTTCTTCTGTGCACCTTCATTTCTTAATCCACACACAAGCCTGTCTCTCAATGTGTCTTTTAGTGAATCTCTAAATTCACAATGCTGCTGACACAGACTGCTGTAGAAGCAGGTTTCTCAACAAATTCAGTGTAGCTCAAGCTCAGTGTAACAGTTCCATTGCTCCACATTGTCATCAAATGGTCCAATATTTCCAATAACCCAAGCCATTTCTATTGTAAACACTCACGATAGTCCAGTCGACCCTTCCTTTAGTGTGTCAAGTGGATTTCCTCTTCTTTTTTTTCCACTTTTTCTCTCCATTTTCTATTTTTCTCCCATCCCAATTTCATATGATCCAATTCTTCCCTCCCCTGTCTTGAACGTTGCTAGACTATGCCTCCCACAGGTCGGTTGTAGTGAGGACAGAAGCCTTGCATCACGTGTCCCCTCCGATTCACGAGGAGGCAGCCTGTCGCATCTTTTCACTGCAGCAGCTCGAACTCTCAGTGGCGAGGAGTAACGCGTGGGAGGCTCACGCTGCCTCCGCTACTTCCTGCTTCCGTCGCACTGGCGTCACCAAACCGACCTGTAGGAGTCGCTGTCCACAACGTCAAATCCCCACCCACCGGCTTTCCCACCCTCTAAAACTTGCCAATTGTGTTAGTATGAACGACCGGCCAGCCGGTAGCAATGCCGAGAGCTGGGCTCGAACCCAGCGTCTCCAGCGTTAGAGGTGAGCGCCTTGCCCACTGCACCAATCAGCCGCCCCTGGATTTCCTCTTCTTGTAGATGTTTCCAAGCCCGGGCAACATGAGCTAACATGCTAACTTGCTAAGCTAACGTTAATATGGTAAACAAAGGTCCCGACGGACTTCTTCTTTCTTGCATTGCGCAGATTCAGACGTCCTCATCACCTAATTGTGTTATATCCTGAGGACTTCTTAACCTCACCTGTATAACAATGATTACCGGACCACTACTTTAGTTTGACACATTATTCCGACTACAGCTCAGGTACATACTGTGCAATCACTTCCGGGTACCACAACATCATGCTGGGAACTACGGCAAGTATTTAAGGACAATACATCACACTAACGTATGGCTCCCAGACCCAACTTTGAGAAATAGATTAACGGCGGCAATTGTTTTATCGCGCGATAAACGCTCCGCGTTAACTTAGCCCGGTAATGGCGTTAATGGCCCGGCCTTAATATATATATATATATATTATTTTAACTTAAAATGTCAGCAACAGCGTGATGTTGTATATTGTACATTCTTTATAGTCAGAAAGTGAGGAACATCTGAAAATAAAACATGTTTTCAAAGTCATTGTTAGAACTGTATGGTATTATTAAGTACTCATATCGGTACTTGGTATCGGCAAGTACCCAAATGTAAGTACTTGTATCAGGACATCCCTATACTGTGGGATACATGGCAACAATGTCATCGAAACAATTGGCTATATATCCCACAGCTCTTTGCAGAAGAAGGCTTCCTCTATTCATGATATTCCATCACAGGCATATTGGTAGGCAGACAACAGGTGTTTGTAAGTCAAATAAGGTGATTATCAGTAAATGACAACTGTGGCTAATGAGCTGTGGCACTGCACCATATTGGTAGGCATGATGTGTCATGAGAATACCACTAATCTGGGATCACAATTGCAGTTGGAATTCGTGGTCCATAACACAGAACATCTGTTGACTGACATCAAAGTGTAAAATCTAGACATGGGATGAATATCAGCTGGGTATTTGATGAACAAGTAGTAGAAGTACTTCACTAGTCGACTACTATTTCATTTCAGGTGAGTTGGCGACCAACTCCAGTTGTAATGCCAGTACCTTGGTCAAGGGCAATTATGGCAGGAAATCTAGCATGCATACTTAATTGTAGTGGTTTAAAAAACCGAACAGCCAACAAACTCGACTTCCTCTTCATGAGTTTGTTTGAAACATCTATTATGACGCTGCACGACTTCCTGTTCATGAGTTTGTTTGAAACATCTATTATGACGCTGCTCGACTTCCTGTTCATGAGTTTGTTTGAAACATCTATTATGACACTGCTCGACCTCTTCCTGTTTGTCTACTCCTAGGAATTGACCCTGAGAGATGGAAGGGGGTCAGTTTGGATATCTGGTATGCCTACAGAGGGCTAGGGTCGCACACAGACTGTGATTTATGTATGTGAAAATAAAAACTGTATTTTATTGAGAACACTATGTTTCCCTATGACACACTGTGTAATTGGGAATGTATTTCTAAAACGGTTAGAGTTAGGATTAGTCCTAACTTAACCCTAACCAGAGCTCTGAGATTCACACACACACAAGTAAGGAAGTATGTTTTATTTCTAAACACATTTAAAACAACTGTAGTTGCAAAATGCTGTACATATGAATGACACTATAATAAAATACAGTAAAACATGGTAAAGAAAGCAATACAAATAAGACAAATATAACAAGTAAGATAAACAAATACACAACATAAGACTAAAATGCCCAGGCCTGGTAAACAGGTGTGAGATCAGATCTCACTAAAAAGCCTGGTTTAAAAGCTAAAAGGCCTGGTAAACAGGTACATTTTTACCTGGATTAAAGGACATAAGGCTTTGTGAGCACATTTGCAGTGCCTACAGCAGGTTGGAGTTCAATGTCTTTCTCTGGGGATCGAACCCATGCGGTGTCGCTCTGGTTATGATACAGTCTCCCTCTCACCACCAGGAGGGGCTGGTTCTATTGCCGCAGTGAGAACAGTGTTGTCAGTGTGATGTTGTCACACATACTTTTCATCGCCATCCCCCCCCCCCCCCCCCCCCCCCCCCCTTATGTGATGTCGTGGAAATGGGGCAGTCACTAAAATGCTGTTAAAAATGTCACTTTGTAACTTCAGCATAATCAAATCAAATCAAACCAATTATGTCTCTGTCTTCTTGTGAGTACTGTGTACTTCCGCTAGATGGTGCCCTGTCCACGAGTATGCCACTTGGTTGACTTGAGCCAAACATCAAGCCCTATTGACAACCCTGTCTGTGTATATACTGTAGTGTGTGGGGGGGGGGGGGGGGGGGGGGGGGGGGGGGGGGGGGGGGGGGGGGGATGATAGATAGTTAGATAGATAATTGTGAAAAGGAAAGATAAATGTGTTATTGTTGAAAGATAATAGATAGTTAGATAGATAATTGTGAAAAGGAAAGATACATGTGTTATTGTTGATGTTCGAATAATTAGTCAAATCAAACTATCTTCAGAATGTATTCATTTGTGAGCTACTTTGACGATCAATATTTTCTGGCTACCTTTCTGGGCATAGTAGATTTTGCCCTCAATGCTCCTCATTTTGGCCTTCATGCCAATGGCCATCAGGTTTCACACCCAGGGGCATGGCCTGGTGCCAACAGCAGGACAACTAACGTTGACATAACTTTGTGTCTACGGTTTACTTGTATTCATACTTCATATTAATTTTTATTGCCTATATTGATTGTCTTTTTTTTTTTTTTTTTTTTATCCACTTTTTCTCCCATTTTCTATATTTTCCTCTCATCCCAATTTCGTATCATCCAATTCAACCCTCCCCTGTCACGAACGCTGTTTCTTGCCTCCCACAAGCCGGCTGCAATGTGGACTAAGTCATACATAGCACAAGTCCCCTCCGGTACTTGAGGTAACAGCAGTCGCATCTTTTCACCTGCGCAGCTCGATCTCTCAGTGGCGAGGAGTAACGCGTGGGAGGCTCACGCTGCCCCCGACACTTCCTGATTCTACTGTGCAGGCGCACCAACCGACCTGTAGGAGTCGCTGTCCACAACGTCCGATCCCCACCCATCAGTTTCCCACCCCCTAATACGGCCAATGTGTATTAGTATGAACGACCAGCTAAACTGAAAGCAATGTGGAGCGCTGGGCTCGAACAGGCAAGCCCAGCGTCTCCGTCATTCGTGGCGAGCGCCTTGCCCACTACGCCACGTAGCCACCATTGATTGTCTTTCTATTACCCTGCCCATACCTGTACCTCCCCTCCCCCTCCCCCATGCTGTTATTACACCTAGATTTCCCCAAGGGGATCAATAAAGGAATATCTTATCTTATCTTATTTTGGCCACTTTATATTTAATTATACATATTTAAATGTATACGATTGGGCCCTTATTCATAATTATATAATTATAATAGAATTGAGCTCATTAAAGTATTGCACTTACTGTAAGAGAGTGCATAAGAGTGCCTGCTATATAACTATATATAAATGTTAACTTTCATATTAAGATATTTCATATATAGGGCTTTCAGTTTGTCACATTTGTTGTTAGGGTCTTGGGTTTTAGTCATTTCTAATGTTTTTTTTTCATACCAAATTAATTATATCCTGAAATATGATCATCAGCTCTCTGTGCATCTTAACCAATAATATTTTCTTTAAATTGTCTTTAAGAAACATAGATTTAAAGTATAAGCTGTAATCCAAATGTAAACAAACGGGTCACACTGAAAGCCAAATCATGGGGTTGGATAGATGTCATTGACTGAGTTGAGCTCTTGATAGAAGGTTGAGCTCTTGATAGAGTGTTTGTGCCACTGACTTTGGAATGCATTTTGAGTATTTAAGTATTTTGAGTTATGATTTGTTATGAAAGGCTTATTCTCCAACTACTAAGTCAAACTTGTCAATAATCATACAGTCAAACTATAGCTGTATTGTCAAATCAATTGCAGACTTGGGCCTTTAACACATTGGACGCCAGAGGGCGCTACGGTCATTGGGCCATTGTCTGCCATCACTTTGTTCAATGGAGAGAATGCTGTGTTTGCGAGTGCTTAAACTATATGAAATATTATAGCTATGGATCTAATAACATTGTAGATTGTCAGTGAGTTTCTTCTGGTCAACATGCAAAAAACAGATACCGTGGTGAATATGAGTATAGTTTGGGTGATTCTGAGTAATCCCAGGAAAAGACGTTATCACGTTGTAATTTTTTGCCTGATTATCGAATCTTCCTGAAATCAACGCTAGATTATCATTATTACGTTATTGGAGTGGGGCGCCCCTGCGTGCTGTGATGTGACCAACGGTACACAGCGCACACACATTCCACACAGACAGCTTTGATCGCGGGAGAAAAAAATATCAGATCAACTCAAGATTGGATATATAGTGTCCTTACCTTATCTCTGATGTAATGCAAAAAAAAGAATCCAATTATCTGATCGCCATTCGAAGTACTGGCCGCGGTACTCCGTCCCACGTTATCCGGCATTGCATATGAAGGAGGGGGGGGGGGGGGGCAGCCTAGTTGATGCATCGTTGTAAGCACTTGCCTCGCCGGAGTATTTAAACCCCGCCCACACGGCTCAGCTCGGCTCAGAAAACAAACTACATGGTTTCAAATGGAGTGCAATAGCGGCCGAAGGTGTTAGAGGGCGGTATTGACCGTCTGCCAGCTCAGACACATTCAGAACAGCATGCACAGGCTGCCCCGATGAATTATGAATGGCAATAGCGAATAAAAGAAAAACGGATCCAATAACGAGTATACTCGTGGTTGGCGCTCCACGGTTGGACGGCAATAACGAGTATACTAGTTTTTGGCGCAGAACTAGTTAACGCTTTGGCGACCAAAGTCCCGCGGCAATTTATAGTCCAGAGGACCGAGCTTTGTCAACAAACCTTGTACTTTCTAACAGCTATATATATACTTTATAGTATTGCTATCTGTCCATTCTCATTGTCACTTGAGTGCATAAACCGTGCCTTCATAATGGCTTAAAGAAAATAAAAATCCATCGGTTGGTTGTCATTTTATAGCGCCGTGAATATAAGGTTTATCGCAGTTTTCGCCTCGTCTTTTTTCTGGGGAGCTAGATATGAGGCTAAAGGCTAGTCACGTTATATCAAACACCATTTCTGTTGTATATATACGAATGAAATAACACAAACTGCGTAGCATCCGGACTATTACAGAGCATCTATGGATGAAATGGGGGCGGCGGGGGACGCCGATTACTATTATTGATTAGCAATACAGTGTGCGTTCAAGTAGCCATTTTCACTGATCGATCACGTTGCGTTTTAAAACAAGCTCCAATCCGTCTGTAATTTGGGTGAATAGTATCCTATAGTATCCTACAGCATTTAGTCATAATACATCGGCATCTGGTAGATCGATATGTCCATTGGCTGATCATAAATCCCATTATTCCAGGCTGAAATCTGCGCTTCCAAACGTGATCAAAGATGGATGATGTTCGTTTGTGATCCAGGCTCAAATGAAACGCCCACAGACAGTAAGAATTTTTCCCCCCCAATCGGCCTCAATGATACTGCAGTGGAGCGATGGCACCCCTAAGAGGATCTGGCCGGTATTGCATGTTGCCGAAATCAAATATGTGGGTAGGTCCCCAGAGTCGATCGGGGACGTTAATACGGTTATTAATATGGAATAAAACAATAACAACTTGCCACGAGTTAACTCGTGGCTCTGGTCCACAACGCATGGCACCGTAACACGTATAAACTCGTGGCTGGTCCTTAAAGTGTTAAAGAGGTCTCTTTGTACACTGCATTATTTTCCAGATGTACAGTGATATAGAGATAATAGAATGTTCCCACTGCCACTGTCACATTATTATTATTATTATTATTATTATTATCATATTATTATTATTATTATTATTATTGTTATTGTTATTGTTATTGTTATTGTTATTGTTGTTGTTGTTGTTGTTGTTGTTGTTGTTGTTGTTGTTGTGGTGGTGGTGGTGGTGGTGGTGGTGGTGGTGGTGGTTGTTGTTGTTGTTGTTGTTGTTGTTGTTGTTGTTGTTGTTGTTGTTGTTTTTATTATTGTTATTTTTATTATTATTATTATTGTTGTTGTTATTAGTATTATTACTACCGTTTTTTTTATTATTGGTATTATTATTTCTATCGTTATCGTTATTGTTATTATTATTATTGGTATTGGTATTATTATTATTATTATTGGTATTATTAGGGAGCACATTTGACTAGTTCAGTCGATTATTCTCCAAAATCCTATGAGTACCGTACTTGTGGCCTAAAGCTTTTCCACGCAGAAAACAAATTACACCAACCCAGTTCGTTATGAATTTATGAAGATGGCGCTGCTAAGACCGGCAGCTTCTCTGTGCGCTCCGTCGCGACTGTGCTTACTTTTGTTAATATTTATAGTTTTAAGAGTTTTGTTTGTACCAACTGTAGGTGCATTTAATGTGTATGACCGTCAGTCACTCATAGACATTGGATTACGGGAAACTTACCAACTGGATTGCTCTCTGGATCAGCTCTCCGAACAACAACAATGGCCTGCTGAGATCTTGAGAACATCAGGACCATACCTCGACCCACGGAACAAAGGGACCAGGCGACGAAGAAGGAGAGCCGGCGTCCGAAACAGACTGTGAGCCAGGCGGCACAGAACGCCACTGCCCAGTATATTGCTAGCCAATGTACAATCAATAGACAATAAACTGGACGACATCAGAGCAAGGATTCAATTCCAAAGAGACGTCAGAGACTGTAACGTTCTCTGCTTCATCGAGACGTGGTTGACGCCGGACGTCCCAGACCACGCTATTAAACTGGCCGATCGAACAGCAGAATCCGGAAAACAGCGGGTGGTGGAATAGCATTCATGTTTAACAACAATTGGAGCAATCCAGGCAACGTGAAGGAGCTTTCGAACCACTGCTCCCCCAATCTGGAGTATATATCCATCAAGTGCCGGCCTTTCTTCCTCCCGAGAGAGTTAACGTCGATCATCTTGATCGGAGTGTATATTCCACCACAAGCAAACACAGGTGACGCGCTGTCCAAACTCCATGACGAGGTAAATAGAATCCAAGCAGCAAATGTTGACGCTGCTATTGTGGTTGTGGGTGATTTCAATAGCGCCAATCTGAGAAGAGTATTGCCAGACTTCTACCAGCACTACCACAATTAGAGTTTACCCAAACCAAAAGCCCTGGGTAGACAAATCCGTCCGTGAGGCTCTGAAAGCGCGCACCTCGTCCTACAACGCCGGGCTTGTGGCAGGCAACATGAATGACCACAAGGTGGCGACATGCAACGTGAGAAGGGCAGTGAAAGAAGCAAAGAGGCGCTACAGGGATAAAATGTAACTCCAATATGAACAGGCTGACTCTAGAGCTATGTGGCAGGGCCTCAGAACGATGACAGATTACAAAGGCACCTCCCTCAAGCTGAACAGTGACATCTCCCTAGCAAATTATCTCAATACCTTCTATGAGAGGTTTGAGGCTGGGAATAACAGCACCAGCCTACAATCCACTGCAATGGAGGGGTGGGACACTGCTGATGGGGACTCAGGTTAACATAACATGAGGTGAGGAGGACCTTCAAGAAAGTGAATATCAGGAAGGCAGCAGGACTGGACGGTATCCCCGGCCACGTCCTAAAAGTCTGTGCCGACCAACTGGCCCCGGTATTCACTGACATATTTAACCTGTCCTTGGAACAGGCTGTCATCCCCACCTGTCTGAAGAAGTCCACTATTATCCCTGTACCCAAAAAATCCAAGCCTGCTTGCCTCAACGACTACCGCCCTGTAGCTCTCACCTCCATAGCCATGAAGTGCTTTGAGAAGCTATGGGCTACATCTGCTCCTCCCTCCCCATCAACCTGGACCCCCTGCAATTTGCATACCGCCCCAACAGGTCCACGGAGGACACCATAGCCCATGTGCTGCACACAGCAGCATCACACCTGGACAAGAGGCAGGGGAACTATGTGAGAATGTTGTTCATCAACTACAGCTCAGCATTCAATACCATAGTCCCCTCCAAACTCATAGCCAAGCTCAGGGACCTGGGCTTGAATTATGACTTCTGCCAGTGGGTCTTGGACTTCCTGATGGGCAGACCCCAGGTGGTGAGAGCAGGCAACTGCACCTCCTCATCCATCACTCTCAACATACAGGGCTGTGTTCTGAGTCCCCTCCTCTACTCCCTGTACACACATGACTGTGTGGCACAGCGGAACAACAACACAATCATCAAATTTGCTGACGACACAGTAGTGGTGGGCCTGATCTCTGCAAACGACGAGAGGGCCTACCTGGAGGAGGTCAAGGTTCTAGCGGGATGGTGTCAAGAGAACAGCCTCTCCCTGAACGTCAGCAAAACAAAGGAGATGATTGTGGTCTTTAGGAGGTCGGGGGTCAGGGACTACAGCCCCCTCAGCATCGACGGGGCACCGGTTGAGAGAGTGAACAGTTTTAAGTACCTCGGAGTCCACATATCCGAGGACTTGACATGGACCTCACACATTGACAGTGTTGAGAAGAAGGCACGGCAACGCCTCTACTTCCTCAGACGCCTAAGGAAGTTCCAAGTCAGTCAGAAGATCCTTAAGAACTTCTACTCATGCACAATAGAGAGCATACTGACTGGCAATATCACCTCCTGGTTTGGGAATAGCACCGCACAAGACCGTAGCAGACTACAAAGAGTGGCCCGCTCAGCCGAACGCACAATTGGAGGGGGGCTTCCCACTCTCCAGGGCATTTACAACAAGTGGTGCATGGGCAAGGCTAAGAGAATTATCAAAGACTCGAGCCACCCAAACAACAGTCTCTTTGAACTGCTGCGGTCAGGCAAGCGATACAGGAGTCTCATGGCAAGCACAGAAAGACTCAGAAGAAGCTTCTATCCCCAGGCCATCAGGATGCTCAACGAACAATAACACTATGTAACAACCATCAAATGCACTCACAGCACACACATCCACACGCACACACTCACTTTAAACATACAACTCACTGCAGCACCCACTTTAACCACCTAAGCACACTTTATATTTATCTGTAAAGAATTTGCACTACAACCCATACCTCATTACACCTTACTGTAAATTATATTGTACCTAAATTGTACCTCATCCCACTTCTGCTTTGCACTGTATAGTATATTGTATGGTAACTCAGTTACTTCTACTCTACATAGAGCATTGTATATATGTATATACTGAACATTTTTGTCTACGTACTTGACTTCAATTTTATACTTGCTATACTTATTTTATTATCTATTTTTGCCTAGCACAGAGCGAAACATAAAGAAGCATTTTGTATACAAGTATTCTGTACTTCTGTATGACAACTAATAAAGAAACTTGAAACTTGAACTTGAAGATTTATAACATCATTACTTCAGGATTGTAATCCTGAACTCTGACAGGCTACACACTCCACTATGATGTAGCACATGCCAGCTTAGTTCATACGCATCAACAGGTCAGTCAGGTAACAGCTAACAACAAGTAGGCATTGGTTCTCAAGATTTTTATATTATATTAGATTAGATTCAAATGTATTGTCATCATACAGCACAAGTACAATACAACAAACATAAGTTGGCATCTAACTAAAGTGCAAACGTAACAGTAAAGTGCAATAGCAATATACAATGTACAATATACAGTGATTAAATTCGAATATAAATTAGTATAAATGAGTATCATACAGAGTTATATGGGTAGAGGTAGGTAGTTATGATTACAGTGAAGGCAGTAGATAAGTATGGATTGAGTAAAGGCAACAGAGTTTGTACAGAATGGGTAACAGAGCCTTACAGAGTCCTGATCCTGTCAAGGACCACCAAGTTAAAGCAGACCGCAGACTCCCATCTGATAGGATTAAGTCCAGATATGCTGTTTAGATGGGAAGATTTCCCCAAGCAAGGGGATTAATGAAGAACAGTGGGAAGTGTAAAAGTGACCAAAGAAGAGGCGCTCCAGTAGCACACCATGTACCGCGCTGCGTCGCGGATCGGCCGACCCGAGTTCGATTCCCGGACCTGCCGTTATTTGCCGAATGTCTTCCCCTGCTTTCTCTCCCGTTTCACCCCTCACTGTACCTGTCGGTCATGTCTGACCAGGAAAAAGCGATAAACGCTAAAAAATAAATCTTAAAAAAAGAAGAAAAAAAAAGTGACCAAATAAACAGGCAGTGTTAATTTTGGCAGCTATTTTCATTTTAGTTTTAGTCTTAGTCATGTGTCAAGTGCTCCTTTTTCGTTTTCATCATATTTAGTCATCTTCATTTATTTTTCGTTTAGTCAGTTTTAGTCAACTAAATGTCTGATCATTTTAGTCTTAGTCCGTTTTTTCTCAATTTTGTCTTTTTTGTTTTAGTCTAGATTTAGTCGACGAAAACGGATGACATTTTTGTCTATTTTTAGTTAATGGAAAAAAACTTGTCAGAAGTCAGAAATAGTCAACATGGAAAATGTTCTGATTTAAATTGCGTATTTATTTTTTAACCTAGGGGAATCTGAGTCTGCGGCACAAGTGATACACAGGAAGTATATATGTGACTCGCCGTGACCAAACCCGATTTGATCCGCAAAGGGGGAGGTGCTCTGAAATGAACAAATGTCTTGCTGTCCAGAAAATCCAAAAAATCGAAATCTTGATTTTTTTTACATATTTGAATTGTCATTAATCTGTTCCCGTATTTGCCCTTAGTTGCAAACTTAAATACAACTTGTAAATGAGGTAATTATTGCTATAATAGTTCCACACATTTTCTTTCAATTGAGGATAAAAAACTACACGAGCGGGCTTGGGCCTGTCCACAGGTAGCAAGTACATGTACTTAATAGGTGTTAACACACAGACGTCATTATTTAGCTCTCCTTTCTCAGAGAGAGAATAACACACTATTAATACACTATCTTAATGTTATAAGTTATAAGCAACGTAACGCAGTGTCTAAAAAAGATTAAAAAAAACGAGGCCTTGACCCGTTATAAAACGCATGTTTTAACTTAATTAAAAACCATTAAAACACAGTTAGAATTTTATGAGCGAACGAATTTCGTTAGGGTGCATTTTTTCCAACCTAATGGGTAAATACATCTAAATAACACTGTTGAAAGCTTGGCTGTGTCGACGTTACAAATGTTACAATCGCGCGGCTTGATGCTGCTGCTGCTGCTGCTGCTTGGTGCAGCGCGAGGGGTTGATGAGTCGAGCAGGGGAGGCGAGGCGCGCGTTAACCCTTTCACTGCCACACTACAGAAGCGCATAACGCTTCGCCTCAAAGCCGTTTCTGGCCGAATTAGTCATCAAATCTTTTTTTTTTTTTATTATTCTTATTCAGAGGTATTTCGTCGCGATTTCATAATTTGTAATGTGGCAGCGAAATGTGTAGAAATATGGTAAAAAAAACTATTTATCCATTTTTTTATCCGTCACTACCACACTACAGAAGGTTAACCTTTCACTACCACACTACAGAAGGTTAACCTAGTTGTTGTGTCTTTCACTACCACACTACATGTATTTACATCTAAATGCTTATTGGTCAGGCGGTGACGTCATTAAGTTGATGCCATTGATGGATGAGTATTAAACAGAGAGCAGGCAGTGCATGTTTGACAGTCACCATGCAACCCACAGCGAGGGCAGTTGCCGAGGCATTAAACCGGTTTGCTCACTTCGGAGCACACTGTGTTGAAGATGAACGTGCTTTAGGAACATTCATCGCGGATTTCTTTGTGCAGAAAAAAAATCCAAAAAGAAACTCAGATTCTGGTTCAGAAGAAGAAGACAACGCAGACGTTATGCGGGCTATAATCACTGGCAGCAACGCTGAAGAGCCAGATGATGGTGACAACACTAACGGATTTGTAGACGAGTTAGAGGCAGATGATGGTGATGGTGGTGATGGTGACAACACTAACGGATTTGAAGACGAGGCAGAGCCAGATGATGGTGACAACACTAACGGATTTGAAGACGAGGCAGAGCCAGATGATGGTGACAACACACCTAACGGATTTGGAGACAAGGTAGAACACGTAATGTGCTTTGTGGAAGTTGAATCTGACGAGAGCCACGAACGCGAAATGGAAAGACTTTTGCGATTTACTTGTAAATGCGTCCAGGGTGATAAAGAAAATGACATTCTTAATCGGCGGTCATGTATCACAAAATTGGACCGTGATGAAGTTTACACAAGGCGTTTTGAGATAGCGGCTCTCGAAGAGGATCATAAAGACTTGATTATTATGGCGCAGCTCCAGGCTTTTGGTCGAAAGTCAGAATGGACTATCGGAAATAAATCGATTTCCAAAAAAAGACAACGTGCTTACACAAACTATTTAATTATTCACACTTTAGTGCAAAGAATGTCATTGGCAAATGATACAAATGCATTGATATTGTTATGTGCCCTGTACTAACGTTTCACTTTATTATTGCAGCTTTGATTCCAAGGAACCTGGTGTGGTTGTGGCAAAGATGTCTATTGATGGCGCTGAAACCAGATTCCAGCTGCTCCGTGACGTCCGTGTCCTGCCGCCTATAGATGGACTTCCTGTGCTGCCACCACCGGGACTGGACTCTGCAAGACAACACTATCTGTTCCACAAGATCAGAGAGTTCTGTGATGAGGAAGCCCAGGACATAACATGCCCAGCACCACCAGCCAAAATATCCAGCGGCGGTTCAAAAAGACCACGGTGATCATCTGGAGAGGCCATCAGAACATTGAACATTGACTTTAGCATGTCTATTTTTATCTCGTGTTATTTTAAATGCTAATAAAATCTTGAAACTTGATTTGTCTCTTGTTTATTATCAGGGTCCCTTTCACTACCACACTACAGAAGGTTAACCTTTCACTACCACACTACAGAAGGTTAACCTTTCACTACCACACTACAGAAGGTTAACCTTTCACTACCACACTACAGAAGGTTAACCTTTCACTACCACACTACAGAAGGTTAACCCTTTCACTACCACACTACAGAAGGTTAACCTTTCACTACCACACTACAGAAGGTTAACCCTTTCACTACCACACTACAGAAGGTTAACCCTTTCACTACCACACTACAGAAGGTTAACCTTTCACTACCACACTACAGAAGGTTAACCTTTCACTACCACACTACAGAAGGTTAACCTTTCACTACCACACTACAGAAGGTTAACCCTTTCACTACCACACTACAGAAGGTTAACCTTTCACTACCACACTACAGAAGGTTAACCTTTCACTACCACACTACAGAAGGTTAACCTTTCACTACCACACTACAGAAGGTTAACCTTTCACTACCACACTACAGAAGGTTAACCTTTCACTACCACACTACAGAAGGTTAACCATTTCACTACCACACTACAGAAGGTTAACCTTTCACTACCACACTACAGAAGGTTAACCCTTTCACTACCACACTACAGAAGGTTAACCTTTCACTACCACACTACAGAAGGTTAACCTTTCACTACCACACTACAGAAGGTTAACCATTCACTACAACACCACAGAAGGTTAACCTTTCACTACCACACTACAGAAGGTTAACCTTTCACTACCACACTACAGAAGGTTAACCTTTCACTACCACACTACAGAAGGTTAACCTTTCACTACCACACTACAGAAGGTTAACCTTTCACTACCACACTAATTTTTTAATAAACTATCATGAGTCTTTTCCTTTTTCCTCTGGGTGTTGTGTTTGCAGTCACCAGACTCATTGTAATAACAAAGAGCCTCAGACTGGAAAGCTGCCAGGTGTTAATTGCCCTAGAGAGAGGGGAGCCATGGATTACAATGAATTCTGGGTAGTGTTGTAGTTGTTTCACTATTGTCACCGAATAGCCTGCTTGTCTCTTGAAGGCTATTATCTCTGAATACGTTTTGTGATAATCACCATGAATCATAGGAAGTAGCTTGCAAAGTATCCCACCAAAATGTTCAAGTGATGGCTTATTTTGAAGGTATGAATCTGTACTTTCATAATATGTAAAAAAAAAAAAAAAAATGAAGATCCCTCAACATGACCCTGAAGTCCATACCTGGTCACATATGTTGGTGTAGACATGGTCCAATGTATTGTTGCTCCTACAGTATATGTTGGTGTAGACATGGTCCAATGTATTGTTGCTCCTACAGTATATGTTGGTGTAGACATGGTCCAATGTATTGTTGCTCCTATGTTGGTGTAGACATGGTCCAATGTATTGTTGCTCCTACAGTATTATGTTGGTGTAGACATGGTCCAATGTATGCATCAAAGAGAGCATTACGGATGTGGTGACGTTGTTTCTGACCAGAGAGACGATGCTGAACTCTGTCTGTCTTCTGTCTGCTGTGTCTTTCCTTTCTCTCTGCCATGTCTGTCCTCTCTCTGCTGTGTCTGTCCCCTCTCTCTGCTGTGTCTGTCCTCTCTGTCATGTCTGTCCTCTCTCTCTCTGCCGTGTATGGCAGCGGTTTATTCTATAACAACAGGATACTGTAAACTAAGTAAACAGAACACACAGTAATACTAGTAGTAGTACACACTGATTGCAATCTGCTTTATATAACATTATATAAAATCACATTCTTAGGTCAGTGTTAAAGTGCCACATGGAAGAGGTCTGGTTAGAGTTAGAGGTGGTCTAGGTCTGGTTAGGGTAACTTAGGGGTAGTTAAGCATTCATTATAATTTATTATTATTTAGATAGATGGATGTAAAGGGCTAGACCAACTCTTAACCCCTATCCGGACCTAGACCACCTCTAAGTCACAACCCTAATTTAGGGGTTAGAGTTAGAGGTGGTCTAGGTCTGGTTAGGGGTTAGAGTTAGAGGTGGTCTAGGTCTGGTTATACTGATCCGATACCAGTGCATACATTAAAAAGAAATTATATTATATAAATTATAAAACTTTTTTTTTCTTTTCTTTTTTACAGCTACTGTTTTATATATACTGTTTTTTAGTAATAAATAGAAGAAAGTAATGGTATTTATTCAACAACAGATGATTGTATAGATTCGTATTAGTATCATTAATTGACAACTATGCTCAATGAGTTCACCCACGGAAAGGTTGTTGGCACATTGGTTCCGCACGGACGTTATACGTTGTTGCACTTGCTACCAGAAGGCTCCGTTTACGTTAGCTACTGTAGTAGCAGAGGCTGTGTTGTGATTTTTTATGCAAAATAAATATTCAACATTCTCTTTTGAGACTCCGCCTCAGACTCTTATCATTTGGCACTAAAAGCTAAACATTGTCACCGGTATGGCTGTCCGCATTATGTCATTAATTGCGTGCATGTGTGGGAGAGGTCGATCAGTTAGCCACGTTAGCGTGAGTTAGCAGTTAACGCGAGCTAGATGGAAAGACAAACAATGTAATGTTACTGGTGAAAAAGTGATTTACCTTGGAATATTCCTTTGCCATTTTTTTATTTTTTTAATCCTCTCTTTCTCTGATTTTTCTCTGTTTTCTCCCCGTCCCAATTTAGTCGTTGTGCCAATTCCCCCCCCTCCCCTACCTGGTTGTTGTGCTGTCATGTACTAAGGTCTAATGACCACATAGAATAGAAACTTGAGGCAAGCTGCACATGAACAAAACAACCCCCTCAGTAGATGTTTTTAAAGCAAGGTCCCGGCAGATAGTAAAACACCACAAACGCGCTTTCAAAAGGTAAATTATATTTATTACTGTGGTAGGACTTCAAACCTCCACTTAAATGATGATGAGGATTTAATAAAGGGAAGAAAACAACCCACAAACAATTAACAAACAGGGAGAAGGGTAAGGGGAGAACACACAAGATAATTATAATTAATGGGTAGCACAAGCCCTAGTGACCTAGTGTCACAGGACACAACCACAAACCCTACGGTTGGCAGTCTGGGAATCCCCCAGCAAATGTACACCACGTGCACAACACAATATAATTCCACACAAGCAGTGGCAAAAAGGCAGAAGGCCCAATACATATATATATATTATTAACACATTCCACACGGGTGGCAAGTGGCACTGAGGCCACAATATACATATATATATATATATACTTACCTGGTAGCTGCACCAACACGAATACAAGGCCTACCAGGTAAGTGGTGTGAACAACATGAACACACTTAACATATCAATCCCACACCACAGTGGACAGTGTCATAATAACGGTTCCACACAAACAACAGTGGACAATGTTAAAATAACCATTCCACACAAACAGTGGTAAACAATGGCAACCTCCAACAGCCTGGTCCCTGGTAACTGACACAGAGAGGCGCCCGGACGAGTGTGTGCTGTCTGGTATATCTGTCCACCCGTCCCTCTTGAGGTGATTGTCATCAGCTGTTACCCATTAGACAATCAGCACTCTTCAGTGTAGGGACGGGCGGCACCTGATAGAGAAAAAGAGACAGCATTAGCCATCATTCAAACACACACACACATCACATCCAAAACATAACATATTTACATATACTAAACTGATGTTCAGATGGTGTCATAAATACAGTAATAATGGTAATGACCAACCCACGTACCCATGTACGTCACATGTGCGCATGTTCTCCTACTGGTCGGTACCAGTGATGCCACTAACGCGTTACTAAGTAACGAGTTACAGTAAAATAGTAATCTAACGCATTAATCTTTAAAAGCCAGTAATCTGATTGCAGTTACTTGTCCAAGTGGCTGTGCGTTACTATTTCGTTACTATCTCATCACAAATTCATAATGCAGGCGGAATGCAGTATTTTATTTCGTTTTAGACAGTCAAAAATACGCTTGGAGCTGTATTTCCTTGTATTGGGGGAGTGACGTCACAGCACGCAACCTCAAGTTGTTCCATGCTGGTGGGCGCGGCTGTTATTGTTGTGACAGATGGGTCTCCGTGAACGCGAACACTGCTGTTGAGCGAAAGTCATTGCTCTCCGGCGGAGGCGAGCCAGGGAGCCAGCCCTTTTGCCGTGCTGCCGCCTGACCCACTTCACAGCCTGGATGAAGACTGCGGTTCCCCTCACGAGCACATCCAACAGATCCGTGGAGCGGGTGAGTAGTTGAGGGAAAATGTCAAGTGGGATTGCTTTCCCAATGTTCAGCAGTTCTTCTTTAGAGTAAGAAGTAACACAGGACGCTGGGACTAAACAAAACAAACAGAACACAATGCATCACTAGGAACATTAGAACCATATCTGAATAGGGCAGGCCTCAAAGGTAGGCTACATATCAGCCTACATGTGGTGAATGAATGAAAACTTTATTTAACAGATTGCAGAATGGGTACAATACAGTACGACTCAATACATACAATTGTTAAGGGGATGCAGACCTGAGAAAGACGTTTGTCTTGTTTCCATCAGGGTCCCCCATTTTCAATTCATATAGACATTTATGACATACACAACATACATGACATTTATGGCATAGGGACATATAGGTATTTAGTACTGATACATTTGTGACATAAACGGTATTCAAATATACAGTACTGTTACCCCTAGATCCTGACAGAGTATATACATATGATGGGGAGGGGACTGTACATTAGGAGGGGGTGGGTGGGTGGGAGAGAAATATACATACGGCGGGGAGGGAATATATACATGCGGTGGGGAGGAGACTGTCTATTAGGAGGTGGTGGGGGTTTTGGGCATTTACGGTGGCCAGTTTCGAATTGCAGCCTCCCGTAGGTGCTCTTTAAGAGCGGTTTTGAATGTGGGTAGTGATTCACATTCCTTTACAGCTTTGGGTAGGGCGTTCCACATTGTTGTGGCATAATTGCGAAACGTGTTTAATCCCTTGTTTGAGCCGAATCTGGGTTTTACATGATTTGTTGAGCTTCCTCTGGTGTAGTGGTTGTGGTATTCACTGACCTTTGGGAAGTATTTTGACATGTACATGGGTACCCCGGTAGCGCGGGCCATACTTTTTTTTTTTTGGAAAATCAATCGAGTGGGGTGTCTAAAATATGTGTTTTTTTGTGGGGAATTCAAATATGGGATTATTTTTCTAATCGGATAACTCCTACCTACATTGTTTTGGATTTCAAAATGGCCGATTTGACAATTTTTCACCCCTTGGCCATACATGGATGCCAACATGAATCTGAAGGAAATCCTAACATGCAAGGTGTCTAAATGATGTGTTTCTTAATGGGGAATTCAAATATAAGTTCATTTTTGGGATAGGATAACTCTAACCTACATCATTTTGGATTTCAAAATGGCCGATTTTACCATTTTTCAGCCCTTGGCCATACATGGATGCCAACATGTATCTGAAGGAAATCCTAACATGCAAGGTGTCTAAATGATGTGTTTCTTAATGGGGGATTCAAATATGATGTCATTTTTGGGATAGGATAAATATAACCTGCATAATTTTGGATTTCAAAATGGCTGATTTTACCATTTGAACCCATTGGTATTGCATTACAAAATTGCAAAGATAAAAAATATATGGGAAATCATTTATAATGACAAAGCCATCAAATGTATTAACAAGTGAACTGTATATAACTGGATACAACTCCAAAGATCAATAATAATAATACTAACAATAATAAATTTTATTTGTAATGCACACAAACACCTAAGTGCTAAATCTCGATCTCCTGACTTCTTGAACTTTGCCAGGTTCCAATATCTTGATTGGACTCATTCTTGGATGGCAAGATCTCCTACTGTACTGCTTTAGCCACCAACCTACAAACACAAACTTAAAGTCAACGTCAGCCATAAATAGGTGAGCTCTTTCCAGAACTACTCAGCAGAACCCTCTGTAACCATTTTAACAAACGTCTCAATGTATTGAGAAAATCCATGGGGCTCCATCAATCCTCTATCTTCTTAAAACATTGGAAAGGCAGGGGATGGAAAAGAAGGCAGAGAAAAGGAGAAGGGGCAAAGAAGAAAGCTTTGCAGAAGCAGACAAGGTTGCCAGGAAGGATGTTGAGAGCTTCCTTACAGTCCCTGAAGTTGAGCTCATTCCTGAAACTGACCCTGCAGCTTCAGCAAAGCTACGGAAAAATTATGATGAGATTCCATAGTTAGTGTAAGGTATGGCATAGGTCTAAGGCCAACTGCAGCTATAGCAACTGCAGCTCTGATTGATGCAGGACTCATCTTAGAAGATGACACAAGTAAAGTGATTGATAAGAACAAGGTTAAGAGAGCACAAGAAAAGTTGATGCAAGAGCTGGGGGAAGAGTTTGAGGAGAAGTGCAGGGAGGAGGGGGGGATCTCCTGTATCCTCTTTGATGGCCGGATTGACATGACCAATGTGATGATGGAAGCTGAGGGCAGTGACCAATCTTTTCCTGCAAAGATCAAGGAAGAACACTATAGTGTTGCTAGTGAGCCTGGCAGCAACTATCTGTTCCACTTTACACCAGAGAAAGCAACTAAAGAGGAGTCCCATGCAGAGAAGATTGCTAAGGTCCTGTTTGCCTGGCTGAAAGAGAGAGGTTCTGATAAGACCTTGTGGGCCATTGGAGGAGACTCGACCAATGTCAACACTGGAGTGAAGGCAGGTGTAATGCGGAAGCTGGAGCTGCACCTGGGGAGAAAGCTGGTCTGGTTGGTGTGCAACCTGCACACTGGTGAACTTCCACTGCGCCGTCTCATTGTTGAAGTTGATGGGGCTACTCTGTCAGACAACAAATTGTCTGGGCCAATAGGACAGCTCCTTGATTCTGTTACAGACTTGGAGATCAATCCTAACTTCACCAGGATCTTTCTTGGCCCTCCGCTGATCAAGCTGCCTGAGAAGATCATTCAAGATCTCTCAACTGATCAACACTATGGCTATAAGCTGGTCTGTGCAATCAGGGATGGAGTGCTTTCTGCAAGGCTGGCTCTGCTGGAGATTGGACCGGTAAACCACAGCCGCTGGCTCACCACAGCAAACAGACTCCTCAGGCTCTGGGTGTCAAAGCATCAACTTAAAAGAAAGAACCTGAATAATCTACAATGCATTGTGGAATTCATCATTGGAGTGTATTATCCATGTTGGTTCAACATGAAGGTCAAGCACTCCTGGATCAAAGGGCCTAGGCACATCCTGTTTCAGCTGGACTGCCTCAAGTCTCAGAGGAAGGAGGTGCTGGATGTTGTGATGCCAACTGTGAGAAGATCTGCTTGGTATGCCCACAGTGAAGCCATCCTCCAAACACTGCTGTGCTCTGAGGATCAAAAAGAGAGAATTGAGGGGGTGGAGAGAATCCTGGCTATCAGGGGAGAGGGGGATCCAGACACTCAGCTGGGAGACTCCTGTGTCAGGATCAGAAGAACACCTCACATCAATAGTGACGCTTCCAGCATTGGTGGCTTAATCAGCTGGTCAGAAGATTTGTCAGAGCCACCTCTCACCTGCTCCCTAAGCACCTCCGAGGTGAAGAACTTAATCAACACCCCCATGGAGGTTCTCGACTGGCCTTGCCACACACAAAGCATCGAGAGGGTTGTTAAAGTGGTGACTGAGGCCTCTGCTAAATACTTTTCACAAGAAAAAAGGGATGGAGGGATCAGGGCTCAGGAGACCAGCAGGAGGCTGATGTCCAAGAATGAATCCAAGCAGGACTTGTGCAACCTGATCAAATTTAAGAAGATAGAGGATTGATGGAGGCCCATGGATTTTCTCAATACATTGAGACGTTTGTTAAAATGGTTACAGAGGTTTCTGCTGAGTAGTTCTGGAAAGAGCTCACCTATTTATGGCTGACGTTGACTTTAAGTTTGTGTTTGTAGGTTGGTGGCTAAAGCAGTACAGTAGGAGATCTTGCCATCCAAGAATGAGTCCAATCAAGATATTGGAACCTGGCAAAGTTCAAGAAGTCAGGAGATCGAGATTTAGCACTTAGGTGTTTGTGTGCATTACAAATACAATTTATTATTGTTAGTATTATTATTATTATTGATCTTTGGAGTTGTATCCAGTTATATACAGTTCACTTGTTAATACATTTGATGGCTTTGTCATTATAAATGATTTCCCATATATTTTTTATCTTTGCAAATTTGTATTACAATACCAATGGGTTCAAATGGTAAAATCAGCCATTTTGAAATCCAAAATTATGCAGGTTATATTTATCCTATCCCAAAAATTACCTCATATTTGAATTCCCCATTAAGAAACACATCATTTAGACACCTTGCATGTTAGGATTTCCTTCAGATTCATGTTGGCATCCATGTATGGCCAAGGGGTGAAAAATGGTAAAATCGGCCATTTTGAAATCCAAAATGATGTAGGTTAGAGTTATCCTATGCCAAAAATTAACTCATATTTGAATTCCCCATTAAGAAACACATCATTTAGACACCTTGCATGTTAGGATTTCCTTCAGATTCATGTTGGCATCCATGTATGGCCAAGGGGTGAAAAATGGTCAAATCGGCCATTTTGAAATCCAAAACAATGTAGGTAGGAGTTATCCGAAATAATCCCATATTTGAATTCCCCACAAGAAAACACATATTTTAGACACCCCACTACATTGATTTTCCAAAAAAAAAAAAAGTATGACCCGCCCTCGTATAGTGTATCTTGTAGACCAGGCCCATTGCAAGTTGCTGTACTCTGTCGTCTACTCTAAGCCATCCTAGGTTGTCAAAGTGGGCAGGGGTGAGGTGGGTTCTGGGGTTCAGGTCAAGTAGTAGTCTGACCAGTTTGTTTTGTGATGTTTGTAATTTTGTTTTAAGCGCCTTTGAGGTGCTTTGGTACCATGAGGTGCACGCATAGTCGTAGTACCCTTGAATGAGTGCTCCTGCCAGAGTCTTCAGGGTATTCTTGTTTACCAGAGAGGAGATCCGGTACAAGAATCTAGTTCGTTGGTTGGTGTTATTGACCATTTATCTTTTGTGAAATCTATAGATCTATAGATAGGCCTAGCTGCCCTATTAGTACCTTTTACTCAAACTGAGTACATTTTACTAAAAAAATGTTTGTCATTCTTATGTTGTGGCAGCAGCAGGGACGACGACTTCGTAACCTAGTTACTTTCAAAGTAACTAAGTTACTCTGATAATCAAGTAATCAGTAAAGTAACTAAGATTACTTTTTAAAGGAGTAATCAGTAATCAGTAATCAGATTACTTTTACAAGTAATCTGTGGCATCACTGGTCGGTACAAGGGAACCCTGAAGTCATCCGCACGCTTCCTCCGACACACGCGGCGACAGCCAGTGACTCTTTTTTCACCTGGCAGCAAGGACTCTCATTGGTGAAGTGTAACGCGTGGGAGGTCACGCTGCCTTCATCAAGTCCTGCCTCCGCTGAGCAAGTGCCCAGACCTGACCTGTAGGCGTTGCTGTCCACAACGCCAGATTCCCACCCATGACTTGCCCTCCCCCTAACCCAGCCAAACGGGTTAGTATAGCGATCAGCCCAAGCCCCAAGCAATGCTGACTCCGGGAGTCGAGACCGCAGCCTCTTGCATTAGTGACGAGCGCAATCTCCACTACGCCACCTGACCGCCCACTCCTTTGCCAACTTGCTGTACTTTGCTTGCAGGTCTGCAGCTGGATTATGAATAGTCCCAACTTTAGCCAAGGTAACGTTAAGCTAAAACTAGCTTTTCAGATAGCTCTTCAGCTAATGCTAATAACAGATCTCCCTGTCACACTGCTCTGTCGGGACGATGGCATAATAATAATGTGAATTATTCGAAAAGTTATAATTATTTTGTCTCGTCTTGTTTTAGTCAACAATATCAACATACATGAAGAGAAATTTCGTCCTGGTTTTTGTAAATTACATTTTTGTGTCCTCAGTTGTGGTCAACGATATTTAATTAACTATTTAGTCACGTTAGCGTCACATGGTCTTCAATAACGTGACGTCACGTCTTGTTGTCGTCATGAAAAAAACCTTCGTTGACGAACATCTTTCGTCATAATTCTCGTTGACAAAATTAACACTGGTTGTAGGGCAGCTTTCAGCAGTAACTAGGAGATGTATTATATATGATAGAGAAGCTTCCAGCAGTAAACAGCTGATTTATTAGTGAGAGGAGGAGATTAAAGAGCACCGGAGCCAAGACACAGCCCTGCTTCACCCCAACATTTACCTGAAAAAATTCTGACTGGAGTTCACCTGTCTGGACTCTGGCTTGCATCCCGTCATGCAGCTGCTGAAAGATACCCCAAGTTTGTCGAGGTGTTTCCAGAGCAGCTCATGGCTGATGGTGTTGAAGGCTTTGCTTAGGTCTATGAAGGCTATGTAAAGATCCTTGTGATGTTCTCTGCTCTTCTCTAGCAGCCTCAGGACAAAGACCATGTCGGTGGTGGATCTGGTTTTCCGAAAACCACATTGAGTATCCGGAAGCACAGCTTCCGAGATGTTCTCCACCAGCCTGTTCAGCATGATCGTCGCCAGCACTTCCCCTGCGATTGTGAGGAGAGAGATTCCGCGGCTGTTTCCGCAGACTGCTCTGTTCCCTTTCTGTTTGTAGATGACCACAATGTTTGCATCCTGGGATGGTCTCATGTTCCCAGATGTTGCAGATCAGGAGGTGCAGACAGCGTGTGAGGAGGTAAAAACCCTGGGTGTTGTTGCAGTCTGCCAGGCTTTGGATCTCCTTCGCTATTTGTATCCACCAGGCATCCTCCATAGTCCAGAGGGTGCACTGGGTTGCTGTTCTTGCTAGAGAAAAAGCAGCTTTTAGGGTGGGAGAACCAGGGCAGGACAGAGCTTTGTGGGCCGCATGCTTGGTTTTTAGTAGGGACTGTAACTTGGCTGAGTTACAATCAAACCAGTCCTGGTGACGTTTCCTCATCTGGCCAAGCGCCTCAGAGGCTGCACTGTGGATAGCCTGGCGCAGAGCTGGCCAGTCAGCTGATTCCTCTGGGATCTAGTCGAGGTTTTCATCAAGGAGCTGTTGAAGGTGGTCTTTCGAGGTGGGGGTGTTCAGTGCTGCAAAATTGAGTTTCTTGTTAGGTGCTGCCCACGGTTCACAGGGTTGAATACTCATGAGGAGTTTGGATCTGACCATGAGGTGATCAGTCCAGCACTCGGCTCTGTGCATGACCCAGGTGGTAAGGACGTCCTGTCTGTCCTTTTGGCATACAATCACATAGTCCAGGAGATGTTTAGAGCTGGGGTGCTGCCAGGTGGTTTTGAACCTATTCTTCATCTTGAAGATGGTGTTGATTATGACCAGTGTTCTGCACAGAGGGAGCGGAGCTGAAGTATGAGCTTGTCTGTAGCCAGAGTTTTCTGTAGTATGGAGTCGAGAGCTCGGTAGAAATCCTCTTTGATGTTGAACTCAGCGTCTAAAGTTGGTGCATAAGCATTAATGAGAGTGGCGAAGTATCCCTTTGCAAGGGGAATACACCATGTCATTAGGTGTTCGCTGATGCCAATAGGGGACTCTGGGATGTGTTGCAGCTAGGGGTGTAACGGTACATGTATTCGTCCCGTGACTTCACGGTACAGACGTCACGGCTCGGTACATCCAGCAATACGAAGAATACGTCTCATACGACACTAGGTGAAACTAGGGTTGCACCGTGACCTTTTACAAATGTATGCTCAATATCTTTACTTTACTTTACACTGGCTTATTTTGATCTTTAACACATTCAGCGCGGACCCCGAGTATAGTCGGGTTAACTCACCATCGCTTGAGCGCCAATCACAAGTATTATCAGTAAGTATCGGGTTTTAATCGTTATTTATTTTATTAGCGATATCCATTCATTTTCATCCATCCAACCTGATGTTATCGTTGGGAATGGGTCTGAGCTTGCAAAAGGGCAAATACCGCCGCCTATCGTCTCCCGGATGGTATTGCACATCATTGGATTGGATTGGCTGGGGATGTGCATAAAAAAAAACTCTGGTCCAGGTTTTCCTTTTCGGGCATGCAGTATCGTTATAACAGATGGACTGGGGACACTCAGAGCAGCGTGGATTATGTGTTTTGGATATATAACGTTGGATCAATAAACGCGATCAATATTTGGAATGGCGATCAGGAATTGGATTCATCTTTTTGCAGAACATCAGATGTGAGGTAAGGAATCAATGTTACCAGTCTTGGGTTAATCAGATGTTCCTTTCACCGCCATCGGAGCGTGTGTGTGTGTGTGCCGTTGGCGCTGAGCAAGGCACGGATAAGTGATTTTTCAGCTCGCTTCTGTATCGTGCATAAGGACACATATACTATCGATAATCTAGCGTTTATTTGAAAACTATTCATAAATCAGCAGAGAAATTACGTGTTTTGTGTATTCCACTAAAGGGCTATTATCGCGTCTTTCTCTGGAATTACTAGAAATCACCAAAACTATACTCGTATTCAAAACGGTATAAAACGGAAATGTACAGATGAAAAAACAATCCGTTTCGTACATGTTGACTGCAAGCAAGTCATTGATAAGCACCCTTTAGGTGTCCCTGACACAAATCCATGAATGAACGATATGTTTGTAACACAGCAGGGTCATTACAATACGCTGAAAATGTCCATCCTTTTCTTGTTCGCCTAAATAATGTTAACCAATGGAAACACACACACAGACACACACACACACTTTCTTCCACTACTTTCCCCTCACAGGCTGATCAGAGAGAAAAGAAAGAAACGCGCAAACTTACTTTTGCTGATCTGGACTGGTCCTCTGAGCTCCTCTCCAGTCTAGCTGCTGTGGTGGTTACATCCAAAATATTGATAAAATCATCTGCCATTGTTGTGTAACATGTAATCTTAGAGCCTTCTTTCTCTGCTTCACGTGCAGTTAAATCTAATCTAGAAGTGAAAGTGAAACTGAAAGCATACACCGGTGGGGGGTGGGAGGCAATTAATTTACTCCTGTGGATTCCTGAACACAGAATGACACCGGTATCACTGACTACCGCAGCAAGCCTAGGTGGAACTAAGTATAACTTAATAAAAAAGTATTATATTTAATAATAATTATTATAATAATAATTATAAATATAATAATTATTATAAATATGTATTTCCTGTTGTACCGAATTCGTACCGAACCGTGACACCAAAACCGAGGTACGTACCGAACCGTGGCTTCTGTGTACCGTTACACCCCTAGTTGCAGCAGTTGGGACTTCACACACATACATGGACTACACCATTCAACACATACATACACTACACCACTCAATACATACATGCAATACACCATGCAACACACAACGTTTGACTAACTAAATTCACTCACTAAAATGACTATTCAGAGATATTTACCATTAGCATGTTCATTTTAGCTAAATCAGATTAGGTGCATAACCATATCATCCTCATTCTTTTTTTTTTAAACTTAATTTTTTTAGCGTTTATCGCTTTTCTGGTCAAGCATGACCGACAGATACATGGTGAAACGGGATATAGTGCAGGGGAAGACATTCTGGCAAATTGACGGCGGGTCCAGGAATCGAACTCGGAGTCCACCAGATCCGTGACGCAGCACGGTTTTCCCCGACGCAGAAATAGCGCCGAGATATGCGGTGAGCTACTGGAGCTCCCCCTATCATCCTCATTCTTACCTGTAAAGGCGCGATATGAACGAATGAAGTGGTGGTTGAATGAAGGTGTTGCTGGGTTCAAGTCCAAGTTTGTAATGGATGAGCAAGGCACAACACGCACCCCTACAGGTTGTATGACGGAAGTGACATCACCAAATAAACTTTACCTTTCTGTGTTCATTCTAATAAAACAATTAACACCGTAACAAATGACAAATCTGCAATGAACTAAAAATGGGCGGGAATAAATGCACAGCGGAAATAGAGAGAGAGAAACGATCTTATGGAAATACATTTTTTTATTTTTTTTCAATGGATCGAGGGGCCGCACATTGACGGTCAAAGAGACGCATGCGGTTTGCGAGCCGCGGGTTGACCACCCCTGCACTACACCATCCAATACATACATGCACTACACCATTCAATACGTACATGCACTACACCAGTGGTCACCAACCCGTCGATCTTGATCGACTGGTCGATCTTTGAGACTGTCCCTGTAGATCTTTCCATGAAAATTAAAAATTAATTAATAAAAAAAAAAAAAAAAAAAAAATTTATTTTTATTATCTTACCCTGAGTCCACATTACAGTTCTACTTTTGTTTTGATGTGAAAAGTGATGCTGCACTTAGCACTGACTGAGAAAGTCCACATTACAGTTCTACTTTTGTTTGGATGTGAAAAGTGATGCTGCACTTAGCACTGACTGCACTTAGCACTGACTGAGAAAGTACACATTACAGTTCTACTTTATAAAATGCTAATTGTAAATATGTTTGTCAATGTTAATAATATGAGAGTCCACATTACAGTTCTACTTTTGTTTTGATGTGAAAAGTGATGCTGCATAAGATGACTGCACTTAGCACTGACTGAGAAAGTACACATTACAGTTCTACTTTTGTTTTGATGTGAAAAGTGATGCTGCACTTAGCACTGACTGCACTTAGCACTGACTGAGAAAGTACATAATAGTTCTACTTTGACGTTTTAATGTTGGACCAAAGCATTGCATGTAATTAGAATACAGGCAAATAAAAGTCATTTAGTTTAAAGTACAATCTTGGCTGTCTTTTTCTCTCAACGCTTCAATAGGTAGATCTTGCCTTCACCAAAAAAAAAAAAATGATCTTGGGCTTAAAAAGGTTGGTGACCACTGCACTACACCATTCAATACATACATGCACTACACCACTCAATACATACATGCACTACACCATTCAATACATACATGCACTACACCATTCAATACATACATGCACTACACCATTCAATACATACATGCACTACACCACTCAATACATACATGCACTACACCATTCAATACATACATGCACTACACCATTCAATACATACATGCACTACACCATTCAATACATACATGACATGTACTACACCATTCAATACATACATGCACTACACCACTCAATACATACATGCACTACACCATTCAATACATACATGCACTACACCATTCAATACATACATGCACTACACCACTCAATACATACATGCACTACACCATTTAATACATACATGCACTACACACCATTCAATACATACATGACATGCACTACACCATTCAATACATACATGCACTACACACCATTCAATACATACATGCACTACACCATTCAATACATACATGCACTACACCATTCAAATACACATGCACTACACCATTCAATACATACATGCACTACACACCATTCAATACATACAGACAGGTGTAAAAACCTTGAGTTAGTGTTGTTTAGTGATGCAGATAGATACAAATGGATGTTTGATCACAGGGTATTTGTACTTGCAGAATATTTAGAGAGAGCTTGGGATAGACGTACGAAAAGAACATATGTGTGATATTTACTTTGGCCTCTGATGGTGCACGGTGTAGCTTACAAACCTTGGGAAGTGATTGTTATTGTAGTGGCTATTTGTCAAAAACAAATAATAAAAACTAAAAACCACTGAAGCACCAGGTAGCGGATCTTACGCAGATCAGGAAGTCCATTGTCCAGACAGGCATTGGCATTTTGTGGCATTTATTTAGATATAGAATAATACAGCAAAAAGATGTTTAAAATGATGTTTGCTTGGCTCTCCCTGACGCTGCTGTTCTCTAATCAGTTAAATAAACCCAGCTGTGCTCCCCAATTGCCCAAAAGCCTTCAAAATAAAAGCATTTAGCTGCAACTCATATCAACTTAAATAATATGGCTGTAAACAAATTAATTCTACAAAACCACATAACAAATAAATATATTAAATAAATGTGCAAATACTGAATAGCTCCCACATGCCGGCCCCTATAATTGTGAGAGTCACAATCACCCTTATATAAAACATGTAAGGGAGCTATTCTTTCTATCCAAGGGTCATAGTGTCTTCTGTGTCTCCTGCCACTGAAAGATAAACAGATGGTAAGAAGACAGGATAGAAAGAGAAAATAGATCGAAGAATTGTCCATGGTCTTATTCTGTGGCCTCCACCAGCAGGCAGATCTTTGTTACAGGTCTCTCCAAAATGCTGGTTTTGGTTTGGATGCACACAGAGCGGACCAATCCTTTGGAGTCGGACTTGGTACTCAAAACTCAATTATTGTTTTTGGTGTCTTATAATCCCGTAAGGGATGGGTTGTCGGACATGACATGCAAATGTATTTCATTCATTCATGCACTATACAATGAACAATGTATATTTCTTCAGGTTGAAAAATATAAATTACATCTGCAAATGTGTAAGTGGACATAAACGTTTTAACTCTAGAGGGAAACAGCCTAGCATGTGACAGAGAGTTTGATGCTTATGAACAGAATAGTCACTGTTAAATATTTTCTCATTGAGTTAACATCTGGTGAATAAAATAATAGTGCAATTAAACTATCCCCCCTGGGTCTGGAACCAACTCAAGGATCCCTGGGGGTCCTCAGACACCATGCTGAGTGTTTGTGAAAGAGAGAGAGAGAGAGAGAGAGAGAGAGAGAGAGAGAGAGAGAGAGAGAGAGAGAGAGAGAGAGAGAGAGAGAGAGAGAGAGAGAGAGAGAGAGAGAGAGAGAGAGAGAGAGTCAAAGCAAAGTAGCCTACCAGATCGATGATATCACATCACAGTGAGTGAGCTCACTTTCATTAGGACATGGCTTTGGGGGATCCCCATTCATCCCTGTCTGTCCATTCTCTACAGTACCCCCCCCCCCCCCCAAACATACAAACGATGTGTAGTACCCCCCCCCCCCCCCCATCACTAACATACACATAATACTGTAACACTGTGGAGTATCCCCCCCCCCATCACTAACATACACATAACACTGTGGAGTATCCCCCCTCATCACTAACATACACATAATACTGTAACACTGTGGAGTATCCCCCCCCTCATCACTAACATACACATAACACTGTGGAGTATCCCCCCTCATCACTAACATACACACAATACTGTTGAGTATCCCCGTCATCACTAACATACAGTACACACAATACTGTTGAGTATCCCCGTCATCACTAACATACAGTACACAACACTGTTGAGTATCCCCGTCATCACTAACATACAGTACACACAACACTGTGGAGTACCCCCCTTCATCATCACATGTGGAGTACCCCCCTCATCACTAACATACACACAATACTGTTGAGTATCCCCGTCATCACTAACATACAGTACACACAATACTGTTGAGTATCCCCGTCATCACTAACATACAGTACACACAATACTGTTGAGTATCCCCGTCATCACTAACATACAGTACACACAATACTGTTGAGTATCCCCGTCATCACTAACATACAGTACACAACACTGTTGAGTATCCCCGTCATCACTAACATACAGTACACACAACACTGTGGAGTACCCCCCTTCATCATCACATGTGGAGTACCCCTCATCATCAGGTTACAAAACATATATCTCTTCCATTCTTGTAAACTGTGACAGAACAAAGTTTTTTATTAATCAATGATGAAGACAAATATAATCCATCCTATGGGATATTTGACAGGTCTGTTTTGACCTGGTAACTTGTATGAGACATACAGTGTTAAGTCATACCTTCAGAATTGTTTGTAGCCAGCGTGCTCGTTGTAACGATAGCTGCTGAATACAACCTAACTGCATTCCCAGAAAGCATGAAACAGTTTGACATCAATTCATGTATTTATCTTATCTCTATAGTGTAATATATACATACAAGTCATACGTTTACATTGTATTAGAGCAGATTTTAATTTGTTATGTTAATTGCTAATTGTCTCTTTTATTTCAGTAGTTCGCCATCCGCTAGGTTATCTGTAGGATTTTATAGATTTTCCCAATTAGTTTGCCGATTATTTCTGGTCCCAGCAATACCTCATCTATTTAACTTTTAGCTTCTCGTTAATTAATATTAGATGCATTTTTAGAATGCGTTTTCGTGTAGCCATTTGCTTTCTGTATGTGGTCATTTTTCATCATTTCCAGGGCTCCAATTATTGCACCTACATGGGTTTGGATTACACTTCGTACTTCTGTACCACTGTACAGATCAACAAAGACTTTCACCAATATACCTTTTAGATCAGCGGAATTACGAAGCAAATGTATTATATTGACGTGTCAATTCGTCATGCGTCCGTGTGGGTTACAGGGTGGGATCCTGAACACAGCATGCATCATGGTACAGAGATCCCTGCACCCCCCCCCCCCCCCATACCCCCATTCTTCTTGCTGGTGCTGATGTTGGGGAGGAGGAGGGGAGGGGAAAGGGAAGGGGGAGAGTGGGAGGGGGCGCCGCGCCGCAATGCCCTGTTCCAAGTTAAAAGCCATCTCTGCAGCAGCGCGAACAGCAGCCTTGAGGCACGACCCGTTGCGGAATAGACCGAAGGAATTAGGGAGACATTCGCATTCTGCTTGGGGTTCAGTTTTGAGGGAAAGCTTGCTGTTTTGAGAAAGAAACACACAATTAAAAACATCAAATAACACGTTTACTTTAAGAAACTGGCGAGAATGGTGCAAGGCGGTGTGAGAGGCGCAGCAGGCGACAGGAGCTTCTCTAAGTGATTTGTTCCTCCTTTTTTGCGCGCAGTGTTGGATGAGCGGCACCGAGCAGATATCGCTGTTCAGCATCTGCACCGTGGATTGATGGAACTGCGGATCTGAGGAGCCCATTTTTATGCTCAAGTGGAGGAATGATGTGCGTATCTGAAAGGAGCATACTGTTTTGTTTATAATCTGATTATTCGCGTGTGGATTTGATTAACATTCCAGTCACCATTCACAAAACAAATAGTCTCTGCGGACCCAAGGCGCACAGGTTATAAACCACTTTTATCATAGGCTGTGATCAGTTTGTAGAGACAACTGCTAATTGGGCTTCAAAACCAAACTATGGAAAATTAGCGCCTTTTGGTCCGTGGGTTACCTAATTCAGAAGTTGAATCGAGAGAGATCTACGTTCATATAAGTCATTCAGTCATCTTTTTTGGACCTGGAAAATGGCTGTCAACACGGACACCGAGTTTGAGAAGAGCGCGTTGGGAGAGAGCGGAGCGGCGCAACCTGCCCAAGAGTCCCAGGAGACGGAGAAACTTCTAGCGGTGACCACGGAGCCCGGCGGCAACGGGATGAAGATGTCCACCTCCTTCACCGTCAACATGGGCAGCGACAAGAACCTGGAGGCCGACCAGAACGGCCACAGTTTGCCCCTGAGGTCGGGCTCTGCAGGCCACCTGGCCGCGGCGCCCCTCTCCCCTTCGAGGGTCAGTCTGAGCCGCACCTCCTCCACCGGGAACGCCGCGGTCCAGGAGACCCCAAAGCCCAAAGACTATCTCATTCTGGTCATCATCTCCTGCATCTGCCCCTCCTGGCCCGTCAGCATCGTTGCATTGGTATATTCTATTATGGTAAGTAAGCGGTCTAGTTACTATGGTTTTGGGGGAAAGTGTTTACAAGCACCTGATTGATTGATTGATTGAAAACTTTATTAACAGATTGTAGAATGGGTACAATACAGTACAGCTCAATACACACAATTGTTAAGGGGATGCAGACCAGAGAAAGACTTTCGTCTTGTTTACATCAGGGTCCCCCATTTTCAATTCATCAGGACATATATGACATACATGACATACAGATAGTCAGTACTGCTACATCTATGACATACCAGATTTGCAAATACAGTACTGTTTGTGATACAGAAGGAGTCAAGAAAAGGGAGTATATACATTTGACGTAGAAACTGTACATTGGAGGAGGTTGGGTGGGGGGGGGTTGGGTACACTGGGATATTGACAACCATACTGGGTAATCTACATTGGAGGTGGTTGGGGTTGGGGGGGGGGGCGGGGGGCACACTGTATAAACAAGTAATACTGTACATTGAGGGGGGGGGGGAGGAGACACTGTACAAACAAACAAAATTGTACATTGAACTATTGACAAAACCATACTAGGTAAATGACTGTACATTGGAGGGGGTTGGGTTAGGATATTTACAGGGGCCAGTGTTGAATTGCAGTCTCCCGTAGGTGTCCCTTGAGAGAGGTTTTGAAAGTGGGTAGTGATCCACATTCCTTTACAGCTTTGGGTAGGGCGTTCCACATTGATGTGGCATAATTGCGAAACGTGTTTAGTCCCTTATTTGAGCCGAATCTGGGTTTAACATGATTTGTGGAGCTCCCTCTGGTGTTGTGATCGTGGTATTCACTGACCTTTGGGAAGTATTTTGACATGTACATGGGTACCTTGGTCGTGTAGTGTATCTTGTAGACCAGGCCCATTGCAAGTTGTTGTACTCTGTCGTCTACTCTAAGCCATCCTAGGTTGTCAAAGTGGGCAGGGGTGAGGTGGGTTCTAGGAGTAAGGTCAAGCAGTAGTCTGACCAGTTTGTTTTGAGATGTTTGTAATTTTGTTTTTAGCGCCTTTGAGGTGCTTTGGTACCATGAGGTGCAAGCATAGTCGTAGTACCCCTGAATGAGTGCTCCTGCCAGAGTCTTCAGGGTGTTCTTGTTTACCAGAGAGGAGATCCGGTACAAGAATCGAGTTCGTTGGTTGACTTTTTTTATTACATTGGATGCCATTTTGTCACAGGAGAGATTAGCCTCTAGGATGGAACCCAGGTAGGTAATTTCATCTTTCCTTGTGACAATATTGTCACCCACTGTAACCTCGCCTCTCTTATGTTGATTATACGAAGGTGGCAAAACCCTAATATAAACTGTTCTGAAATCCCTTTCTGTCCAACTGCGGCAATAACAGGGAAAAATGGCATCATGCTGTGGTGAACGGAACCTATAAATGTCCACCTTGGTTCCCTAATCATGCCCACGCCAAACGCGTGAATATTAAAGGCAACCTACTTGTGTTCAGCTTTTCGTTCAGCGTTTCTCTGATTGGCCACACGGCCACGTGACCGCCCTAGCACACGCCCTTCGCGGCAGAGAGAGACGCGGCAGACGCGGCAGCACTGGGTTTTATCACTGGAGATACATTTCTCACTCACCATTGTATTTTGCGCCATTTGACAATATCATAATGATGTGTTTTCTATATTATATCCACAATCATTCATCTAAAAAATTGTATGGGCATAAATAAATACATGTTAAGATATTCAAAATCGTCACAGCAGTATAGTTTGTTTATACTTCAGAAGTGATGTACAGTGACGAGTGAATCTGGTAGTTGGTTGTTAAAAACGCGAAATAACATAATAACGTTACAGTTTCTAGTTCAGTCAGCAGCCTCGCGAAATAACATTATACATTATGCTCCATGAAATAACATTATACATTATGCTCCACGCTTCAATTATACATTATGCTCCGCGCTTCATTCATTCATTTCATAATCAGTCAGCAGCCTGCGTCCTCCGAAATAACATTATGCTCCGTGCTTCATTCATTCATTTCATAATCAGTCAGCAGCCTGCGTCCTCCGAAATAACATTATACATTATGCTCCGTGCTTCATTCATTCATTTCATAATCAGTCAGCAGCCTGCGTCCTCCACTGATGCAGCAGTTTCTAGTTCAGTCAGCAGCCTCGCGAAATAACATTATACATTATGCTCCGCGAAATAACATTATACATTATGCTCCGCGCTTCAATTATACATTATGCTCCGCGCCCTCCACTGATGGATTTCATTTGGGACGGCTGCCGCTTGCCTGCCGTGTTCGCGGCAAAAGGGGGCGGGGGGTCACGGCCAATCAGAGAAAAGCTGAACACAAGTTGGTTGCCTTTAATATTCACGCTGCCCGCGTGCGTCTGCCTGTATACTTTCCGTAGCCGCATTTCTGGCAGACGCTCTCTGATTGGCCGACGCCAGTTTCTACACTGGTTAAGCTTAGGCAATCTTCGAAGTTGGTTAAGGTTAGGCAAGTTCTTTCGACGGTTAAGCTTAGGCACTCTTTCGAAGTTGGTTAAGGTTAGAGTTTGTCTTAGAGCATGGCGATAGAACGCCAGGTAGTTTGCAGGCTGTTTGACGTGGAAATGGGCAAAGACACAGCTCGTCACACTATTGGGCGCACATGACACATGACCAGAAACGTCTGCCAGAAATGCGGCTACGGAAAGTATAGACGCAACGCGTCTATGCCTTCTATAACGCTGTTCGGTTTCCGGGTTCCTCTGATTGGCCACTAAGCCCACGTGACCCTACGCTAGCACGCCCCCCTTATCGCCGCCAGTTATGGCTTACGCCCGCGCATGCGCATGAGCCGCGACAAGCCCCTTCAATGACAGAGCTCTCATATTTCAAGTAACGTCTTTATTATCTAACACAACTGCGCCTGCGCCACGCCTTACAGCAACAGCTATGGATGCCCGTAAGGGACATCCACTACATCTCCCCTTCTCCCAGGAATAAACCTAACATCCTCAAGTATAAACATCCTCCAGTATATTCAGACATCTACTACAGACATCCATTACATCTCTCCTTCTCCCAGGAATAAACCTAACATCCTCAAGTATATGTTGAAATACTCTAAAGAGAACCATAATGATTTGCTACAATGACCGGCTACAATGACAAACCAATTACATAATCCAACATATGTGTAAAGAAACAACATATTCCAGTTAACGGTATATTTTTTTAATGATTCGTTACGGTATAAATTAGGTTAACTGGAGCTTCGTATTGCTGGCTCTCATATTTGCGAATGCAACAGCGGTCACCCTGATGTAAACAAAACAAGTCATTGATAAGCGACGGCCATATTAGACACATAGCCATAATTTAAGATATAGTTTATGCATTCGCAAATATGAGAGCTCTGTCATTGAAGGGGCTTGTCGCGGCTCATGCGCATGCGCGGGCGTAAGCGATAACTGGCGGCGATAAGGGGGGCGTGCTAGCGTAGGGTCACGTGGGCTTAGTGGCCAATCAGAGGAACCCGGAAACCGAACAGCGTTGTAGAAGGCATAGACGCTGCCCAAACAGCCAAACTCCCCTCATCTGCGCTCCCACGCATCACCTTGTTTCATTGAAGAAGAAAAAAAGTGCTGAGTAGTGAGTAGGCACCTGTCTTCCTGTAGTGCTGCCATGCCGCCTGTGTGCATGGGCTGCCAAACAACAAACCAGCTTCTCTGACGCATATCCGGTGTGCCTGCAGTTGAAGCAAATCCTGCAGCAGATAGTTTCGTATTCAAGTTTCAAGTTTCTTTAATAGTTGTAATAGTAAAATATAGAATACTTTTCCATGAAATGCTTTTTTCTGTATGAGCTCCTGAGAATGTGCTAGATAAAATAGATAAAAAGTATAAAATAGAAAGAGTCAAGAGTATGTAAACAAAAATTGTTCAGTCAATCAATATATATATATACACACAATATACAATACAGAGTAAAAAAATAGTAACAGTGAGGTACAATGCAGCAATGGGATCAGGTACAACTTAGGGTAAGGTGCAATGAGGTATGAATTGTAGTGCAAATCTCTTTGCTAATAAATATAAAGTGTGTTTAAAGTGTTTAAAGTGTGAGTGGGTGTTACGGTGACAGTCTGTGAGTGTTTATTTAAAGTGAGTGTGTGCGTGTGGATGTGTGTGCTGTGAGTGTAGATGATGGGTTGTTAAATAGTGTCATTGTCGTTGAGCATCCTGATGGCCTGAGGATAGAAGCTCCTTCTGAGTCTCTCTGTACTGGCCACGAGACTCCGGTAGCGCTTTCCTGACCGCAGCAGTTCAAAGAGGCAGTTGTTTGGGTGACTAGAGTCTTTGATTATTCTCTTAGCCTTGCTCGTGCAACGCTTGTTGTAAATGTCCTGGGCCCTCATTTATCAACAATTCTTAGAAAGTGTTCTATCTTTGTTCTTAAGCACATCATTTAGAATGTGTGTACGCACAAAAAAAACGTGATTTATCACACGTGCGTACACAGGTCGTACGCACACCTGTCTTGATAAATATCACTTTGATCCTACGCTGCAGCTCGTGCACGGTTTTACGTATTTGCATACCAGAACCGCCCCGATTATCCATATATGGTAATGAAACACCCCCATGGGATGTGAAATAATGGACTGACCCGAGCGAACTCTGAGAAACTCCACAAGAGATTGTTCACAGAGGCGCTGCCGAACCAAGAAGACATAACCCGTGTTATGGGATAATAAATAAAATGCTGGCGGACTTGTACATGGTCATGTCAGATATCAACGACTCCCTAAGACCATTGCTGCAATTATGCCTGGACAGCTCAAAATACTAATAAAGACCGTTCGTTAACCACTGTTTGGTGCGTTGGTGTTTCATTATTATAACCATGCTGGAATATGGATTGGCTACCGGGTATAATATGATGTGTGTAGAGGCATATGATACAATCTATTTTGTTGTCGGTATTAGGTAGCCTATATTAATTACATATAATAGCAGCCAGCCCATAGCCTACATTATGCAACAGTAACTTGCGCATATATAATAGCACATGACACAGCCCTGCGAACCCTGCACAATAAACTAACTTGATCATTAATCTAGCTGTTGTATCTTTACGCTTATGAAAACATTAAATAATATGTATAGGCTATAGGCCGTCGCTTTGCATTAATTCTCAAATGGCATTTAATGGCTATCCGACTCCTCGCTATCCTCGCGGACGGACCAGTATACCTTATATCATATCATATTCATATTCATATCATAGTTTACTCTATCAGCCCACCCAGCATGTAATACGTTCTTTGTTAGAACTCAACTTGTTATTATTTTGCGCATAGATTGCAGAAATACGGGAACGTTTTGATTTAGGCTTTGACATTGTAAAACTAAATAAGTGAAATTCTGTAAGCAGAATACAAGTCATGATATCACCCACACGATATATGCTCTGTATCCAGAGCATGTATTTTCATTCATTTAAGACACATTTATTGCAAGGGTTTTGTAATACACATGTACACTCAACAAATAACCTCTGTTCTCGTTGCAATGCATTTTTTATTCTTTCTTATATAGTAGGAAGGGGGAAGAACACTATATCGTGGCCCACGATTCGTGGGTGTTCATATGACTTGTATTCTGCTTACAGCTTCGGGGTTCCACTTATTACGTTTAACAATGGCAAAGCCTTTTAAATATAATCAAAACGTTCCCGTATTTCTGCAATCTATGCGCAAAATAATAACGAGTTGAGTTATACGCGGAGCGCAGTCAGTGCTTATTTCCGCGTTGTAAACATATTCTACCACCGGGCGCCAGCTACGCATGCTCCGAGCTGTGCGTAGATATAAGCACAAAGTCAAGCACAAGTTCAAATTGATAAGTCCCACACTTTGCTTAGAAATGATCGTACGCACGGGTTAAGCACATATCTGTGCGTACGCAATGTTGATAAATGAGGGCCCTGGAGAGTGGAAAGTTCACCTCCAATTGTGCGTTCGGCTGAACGGGCCACTCTCTGTAGTCTGCTACGGTCTTGTGCGGTGCTATTCCCAAACCAGGAGGTGATGTTACCAGTCAGGATGCTCTCTATTGTGTATGAGTAGAAGTATCTTCTGACTCACTTTGAACTTCCTTAGGCACCTAAGGAAGTAGAGGCGTTGCCGTGCCTTTTTCACTACACTGTCGATGTGTGTGGTCCATGTCAAGTCCTCGGATATGTGGACTCCGAGGTACTTAAAGCTGTTCACTCTCTCGACCGGTGCCCCGTCGATGCTGAGGGGGCTGTAGTCCCTGGCCCCGTCCTCCTAAAGTCCAGAATAATTTTGTTTTGCTGACGTTCAGGGAGAGGCAGTTCTCCTGACACCACCGCGCGCCAGATCCTCTACCTCTTCCAGGTAGGCCCTCTCGTCGTTTGCAGAGATCAGGCCCACCACTACTGTGTCGTCAGCAAACTTGATGATTGTGTTGTTGTTCCGCTGTGCCACACAGTCATGTGTGTACAGCGAGTAGAGGAGGGGACTCAGAACACAGTCCTGGGGGCCCCTGTGTTGAGGGTGATGGATGAGGAGGTGCAGTTGCCTGCTCTCACCACCTGGGGTCTTCCCGTCAGGAAGTCCAAGACCCACTGGCAGAGGTCATAGTTCAAGCCCAGGTCCCTGAGCTTGGCTACGAGTTTGGAGGGGACTATGGTGTTGAATGCATTGCTGAGCTGTAGTCAATGAATAGCATTCTCACATAGTTCCCCTGCCTCTTGTCCAGGTGTGATGCTGCTGTGTCCAGCACATGGGCTATGGCGTCCTCTGTGGACCTGTTGGGGCGATATGCAAATTGCAGGGGGTCCAGGTTGATTGGGAGGGAGGAACCGATGTAGCCCTTCACAAGCTTCTCAAAGCACTTGGTGAGAGCTATAATCGTTGAGGCAAGTGGGCATGGATCTTTTGGGTACAGGCCAGGGATAATGGTGGACTTCTCCAGACAGGGATGACAGCCTGTTATAAGGACTTTTTTTTAAGGTTGAATATGTCAGTGAATACCGAATACCATTGCTAAGAAACAATGCTAAACACTGGAAAAGGCCATTTATAAGACACAGGACCTTAACACATTCGGCGCCAGACCCGGGTTAACTCGCCATGCGTTGGGCGCCAGACCCAAGATTTCTCGGGTTTTGGTTGTTTATTCCTTTATTTGATATTTTTATTCATTATTCATCCAGGGACCTCTGTGTTACCATAAGGAATGAGTCTGAGGTGGCCAAAGTGCAATACCGGCCGCATCCAGCCAGACGGCGATATCGAGCACCCTTTGTAGTTTGTAACCTTGTATCTTGGCCTGTGTAATGGCCAAATGTCTCCGGTTTCATTTTTCCTTGTCAGGCGAGGGGAACGGTTCTCCCGGTTCCATTGAAGCGCGTCAAATATCCCCGATCCATATGTTGTGGTGGATTATGCCGTGGCCCAAATGGACATTGGATGTACCAGATGGCGATCAAACAATTGGAATATTATTTTTCGAATACTCCCGATCACAGATAAGAACGATCTGACGTAGATTTTTGCTTGATCCTGCAATGCTTTTATACCTATTGGGCTGATAAGCGTTTTTAGTGTTCAATACGAATGCCGTTACTGACAATGAAATAATCAGAAACTACCCCCATTCATTCATGCATTCATGATGGAACATAATACCTATGATATAGATTTGATTTCAGAATAATAGCGTGTACAGGCAAGAAACGGCAACGTCTATAGTGGAATTGACGTATAGGGCTATAACTCAGCATTTCATGAATTACCCTAGACCGCTCTAAAACCATACTTATATTCACCACGGTATAACACGGGAAATGTATTCGTTTTCACATATTGAACGATAGATAGGTGATGTCAAATGGGCCATAGTATTGTATCCATAGCAGTGACGGCTGCTGAACAAATTTTTTGGTGAAGCAGAAATTATATTTTTAAAACATCCCCCACTGTGTGTGTCAGTGGTGGCTGGTGAGTAAAAAAATTGGGGAGGACGGGAGAGATTAAAAAAGAAAAATGTAATAAAGAAGTCAGAATTTCGAGCTTTTTTTAACTACGAGTAGGGATGCCCCCCAGACCCCGGTTCTAAACGGGAACCGCTACTAAATTAGAAAAAACCGGAGTATTGATAAGCTCCGACGTTATCGGTACTGCTATCGATACTCTAGAAATTATTATTATTATGAGTATTTTTTTCAAGGAATTTAAACGTTGCGAACTATCTCTCCTCTCTCTGTCTCTGCACGAGAAGCGAGCCGCAGCGAGCCATTATTACTCACACTCACACATACACACACGGGTACTTAACACTATAGGGACCAGCCACGAGTTAACTCGTGTTTCGGTGCCATGCGTTGTGGACCAGAGCCACGAGTTAACTCGTGGCAAGTTGTTATTGTTTTATTCCATATTAATAACGCTATTAACATCCACGATCAACTTGCAGGACCTACCCGCATATTTGATTTTCGAAACATGCAATACCGGCCAGATCCGCTTAGGGGCGCCATTGCTCCACTGCAGTATCATTGAGGGCGATTGAAAAAAAATGTTTACTGTCTGTGGGCGTTTCATATGAGCCTCGATCCCAGCCGAACATACTCCATCTTTGATCCCGTTACCGAACGCAGATTTCAGCCTGGAATAATGGGATTTATGATTAACCAATGGACATATCGATCTACCAGATTCCGATGACTAATGGCGAAATGCTGCCGGCGATCACATGGGCTGACGGTAGGATACTATTCCCCCAAATTACAGCTGGATTGGACATTGTTTTAAAATGCAACGTGATCGATCAGTGAAAATGGCTACTTGAACGCACACTGTATTGCTAATAAATAATAGTAATCGGCGTCCCCCGCCGCCCCCATTTCATCCATAGATGCTCTGTAATAGTCCGGATGCTACGCAGTTTGTTTTATTTCATTCGTATATATACAGCAGAAATGGCGTTTGATATAACGTGACTAGCCTTTAGCCTATTATCTAGCTCCCCAGAAAAAAGACTAGGCGAACCTTATATTCACGGCACTATAAAATGACAACCAACTGATGGATTTTAATTTTCTTTAAGCCATTATAAAGGCACGGTTTATGCACTCAAGTGACAATGAGAATGGACAGATAGCAATACTATAAAGTATATATATAGCTGTTAGAAAGTACATCGGTTTGTTGACAAAGCGTTGTCCTCCAGCCATATATTACACTGCAAGCCGTGGTCGTCAATGTGTTGGGAGGTGCCAGTCAGTGGCTCCGTGCTGCTGAAGCGCAGCACACACAGACCGAGCTCTGCGCTCGTCATGGCGGAGAGAGCAAAGCGCTCGAAAGTCTGCGTACACTTTACGAAAGTCGATGCCGACGACGCACGTTGCCACAAGTGCAATAAAACATTTGCCAGTAAGGGTAGCAATACAAGCAATTTGTCAAAACATCTGTTGTCAAAACATAACATTCGTCTGCAGAAATGCGCCGTTTTCGACTGCTTTGCTCGCAGTGTTCCATCTCCATCCACGTCCACTGCAGGTAAGCCAAGATACAGAGTTAGCTAGGCTAATAACGAATTATTATGAATAGGCTAATAAATAAAATATAATTGCTTAGCTAATTGTTTAGCTACAAATATATTAGAAAGATGAAAGATCTTCAGGCTGAGGCTGCAGCCACCATGTCCCAGCCCACCCCTCCTCCCTCTACCACCGACGGTCCCAGCAAGCCCAAAGTCCCTTCACCCTAGCAGCTAGAGGAAGGATGACAGAGTGTCACAGCCTCTACTAATAACATGGAGTATTGAACCGTTTTTAACAGCTGGGTATTGGGTGGGACATTCTGATTTAAGAACTTTCTAAATAAAATAGAAAGTCCCAAAATAGTTAATTTATCTGACTGCTTGTATTAATTGATAAAAAAGTTGCCATGTGCAGTAATATAGTTATATAAAAGAATAATAAAGCAATGTAGATTCTGTTCTTAATAAATTCTTTATTTTTTTTGCTAAATAAAAAAGAACCGATAAGAGTATTGATAAAGTACCGAACCGTTAAGCAGTATCGATAAGAGTAGTAGTATCGATTAAATCCTAACGATACCCATCCCTAACTACGAGGCATTTATTCATCATATTCATTTTTTAAATAATATCAAACAGAAGAGTCTGTGCTAACCGAATACAGAGGCCATGTTCGCTGGATTTTGGGGGGAAACAATATCTTTGACCTGTATTGGTCCCCTTGATACCACATTGTTGGGTATGGCCTATGACACTTGGCCATAATGCAGGGTCTTGTGAGGTCAAACCTTTAGTGGTGGTGATGATACTGCTGCTTGTGGAGGTGGGTGACACGTCATCTTCATGATGGGCAGGTGTTATGGTCTCACTGAAGGTGGATGTTGACGGACAGGGTTCCTGCGAGTTTCAACAGGTTACATTTAAGACCTTTTTAAGACCACTTTCAATAGAATCTAATACATATTTTATTGCCATACCAGCAAAGAACTATTAAGGAAAAAGACTAAGAAGTAATTCCATATGTATTGGCCTGATAGGCTATTACTGCTTAGTCTGCAGCCCGGACATTTCCCCCCAAAACACATTTAAACATGATACAGAGAAGTTATCGCAACATAAGACCTATCTGACTTTTTAAGGCTCAAAATTCTGATTATTAAATGTAAGACTTTAAGAACAGTTATGAATATTAGCACTTTGAAAGGGATCATGTACCTTGGCTAGTGTGTCCTCTTGCACATTATAGGCAGGAGGTGGGGTGCCAAAATACTTCAATAATGACCCTAGGAGAGATAAGAAAATGATATATTATAGTAAAAAGCATTGCATTCATCATAGCCTAAAATGACAAGAACAGCTACAGTAGCTAAGTTAATAATATGCTCAAGTCACCAACAGTGTTTATGAGCTTTTGAAAAGCAAATATATTACAAAGTGCATTTTTCACAAAATGAAACAATAAGACACGACCAGTGGTTCCCAACCTGTGGTACGTGTACCACCGGTGGTACTTGGGCCCCCTGCTGGTGGTACTAAAAAATAATAATAATAATAATAATAAAGTATTATAATCTTTAACACTTTAATCGCCGGGAACGCCGTAACTCGTCTTTGCTCGCCATGCTCATTCTGCCGAAGACGCCGTAACTCGTCTTTGATATCAATATTTCAAAAATCTGTGATCGAAATCATATTTCTCCTCCGGAGACATGAGATGTACTGGTGAGCTCCACTCAACTGTCTAACGGTTCAGGAGCGCCATCTGGTGGCCGATCGGTAGATCGGCCAAGAGGGAGGAGCGCCAAACAGGAAGTGCTCATCCATATTTCGTCCGGGCACTCGTGATCGTTAGCCGGACTCCATCTCAACACACTGGATAATCAATTGCTCGCCCTAACTCAATAAACAACGTTATTTGGACGTATATAGTATTATACAACCTGGAAATGGTTCATCTATATCAACATCCCATAATCGAAAACTGTCTACTCCAAGCTGATCGTCCAACGGCGCGAGGAACATACGGTAAGATCCAGCGTTATTTTCTAACGTGTTCCATATAAACTGCTCTGATGACCATATGACCCACACTAGACGAATGATATAACGTTGCCCACGGAATTATAAACGACCCCCCGCCCATCCGGTCAATATCAGATGATACGTAGTAACTTCTAGAAGTACCTCCAGTTGAAATTTTTCATCTGGCACCGATCGCTACCAAACTGTATTTGATCATCAATATAATGCATTTGGGGCTATAAATCAAGTTCTGGAGAAAGCTGCAGAAAACGATAAAAACATACTTATACTTTAGACCATATTTTAGTATGAATATGTAAATGAAAAAGTATAACATTGGTACACCCTGAACAATGGATATAGGACATTGAATGGGCCATAATAATGTCAATTTAGCAATAGAATTTAGAAAGTTATAGCCCTGCAAAGAAGGGGAACTTCTCCATAGACAAATAGAGCTGGCTAGGGATGGTAAATTATGAATTTAACCATGGCGATCAAAGTGTTAAAAAAATATATATATTTATAAATATTTTTTTTGTCCGCAGTCATGCCACTGAACTTAGAAGCAGGCCAGGCCAGTGTTTCTAGTTGCGGCGGCGCGATAGTTAGATAACCTACCGTAATTCCTCTAATAGTAACCCCGGCTTGTATTTGTTTCAACTGTAGCGGGTACCAGGCTTGTATTAGGAGGAGGCCTGTATAAGAGGGAGGCCTATATTTCAAATTTTCAAACGGATCATAATGAATAAATCAACATTTTGTGTCAGTTTGAACCCAGTAAAATGTACTGGGTTCATTTATTGAAACCAAGTACTGTATGAAATAGTAAACAGTGCAATTACAGGTGGTCACTGGTCATTTCAACGTTTTCAAAGTGAAATCAAGTAACTAGCTCAGTATGTAGCTCAGTATATTAGTAACCCGGCTTGTATTAGGAGGCCGGCTTATAATTGCTTAGCTCAAGAGCGCACCCGGCCATTAATAGAGACCCGGCTTGTATTTGAGACCCGGTTACTATTAGAGGAATTACGGTAAGTGGGGAACAACCAGGAGATCACTGTGACAGAGAGTAATGCAGTCTTTTATTCAACTTCAGCCCCAGATTTCTATATATTTTTTGTAATGTCAGATAAAAAATGAAATCATTGACACATGCTAGCCTGTAATACCCCCCCCCCCCCCCCCCAGAAAAATCGACTTTGCATTTGATATATTGAAAATATTTCACTTTTTTGTGTTTTTTAACAATAATGTGTGATGCCCATCACAAACACTGGCATTTAACACTTTCGTGGCCACTGGGATCCGTCTAATCTCACTCTATAAAGCCAGCTTATCATAACAACCTTTCATTGTGCATGAGGCTGTTTGTAGAGCTAAATCTATACTTTATATTATTGCTATCTGTCCATTGTCATTGTCAATTGACACTATAAACCGTCCCTTCAATATGCCTTAGAGAAAGAATTTTTTCATCAATACGTTCCGATTTTATAGCGTCGTGAATATGAACTATATACCGCAATGTTCTGGGGTATTTCCTGGAAGGCGAGATACAGGACGCTAAGCTAATAACGTTAAATCGAATGGCGTTTCGGCTATACACAAGCTAAAACTCAAAATGCATATTATCGGTATCATGGTCCACCATGAATGCATGAAAGGGGGGGACGTCATTTCTGATTATTGATTACCAATAACGGCATTAGCCGATTTCCCAGTTATCGATCGCCATCTGGTAGATCGGTATATCCATTGGCTGATGCTATATTCCTTTACTGCATACTGAATTCAACGTCCCAAAAAGGATTCCAAGCTACATGCTACAGGCATAGCTTCAGGCTAACAAAAAGTCCACCCATGATGAAAAAAAGAAAAACACGGTCTGTAACAGGGAACACTGCATTATCGAGACAGCGCCCCTACGAGGATCTGGCCGGTAATGTACTTTTCCGAATTCCAAGAGTAGGGTAAATCTGCAGTGCCACTCGGTGACATTGAGTAGGATATTACAATGGAATAAAAGCCAAAACAACCTTACCACGTATATATACGTGGTTGGCCCTCAAGTGTTGGATCCGAAACACGTATAAAAGTGCGCTTAAAAAGTGGCCTGACTGGGGCTATATTTCACACTATATTTCCCAGCCTGAATTATTTCCCCAGTCCAGCCCTGCTTATGTGAGTTGTCAATGGACAACAACATGCCTTGTGTGTGTGTGTGTGTGTGTGTGTGTGTGTGTGTGTGTGTGTGTGTGTGTGTGTGTGTGTGTGTGTGTGTGTGTGTGTGTGTGTGTGTGTGTGTGTGTGTGTGTGTGTGTGTGTGCGTGTGTGTGTGAGAGTGAGTGAGAGTGAGAGTGAGAGATTTTGTTCATAATGATCATTTGATGTGTGATAATGATGGTTATTATTCTGTTATTAATGTTCTCACTGTGTGTGTGTCACTTACTGTGTGTGTGAGAGAGTGTGTACGTGTGAGAGAGAGTATGTTTGAATTATGTACATTTGCTGAAATACAGTTGTTCTTAATTATCTCACTTGCTATGTGAGAATGTTAGTTATTATGTTCTCAATGCCCCTTGCATTGTATGAGAATTGTGTGGAAGAGTTTGCTAGTTCTAGTGCTACCCCTTTGTACATTGTGGCTGTGTCTGACAAAAGTTAACAATAAATAATGTTATTAGGAATACATTTTCATCCTGCGTGAACTGTGCATAGCTGAATAGACTGTATTTTAACGTCAGTCATATAGTGGTACATGGAGAGCCAGCTACGTTCTCAGGTGGTACTTGGTGTAAAAAGGTTGAGAACCATTGCACTAGACGATTGCATGTTAGTGTGAAAAACATAATTGAATGTTCCTGTCCTTTACAGTTAGCTAGCTAGGATACCTAACAACACTGCCCTGCAGAAGCTAACGTTAGCTAACGAATTCGGCTGGCTAACATTAGCTAATGAATTCGGCTGGCTAATGTTAGCTAACTATTTCGGCTGGCTAACGTTAGCTAACGAATTCGGCTAGCTAACAGTGATACAATACTGCCCAGCAGAAGCTAACAGTGATACAATACTGCCCTGCAGAAGCTAACAGTGATACAATACTGCCCTGCAGAAGCTAACGTTAGCTAACAAATTCGGCTAGCTAACAGTGATACAATACTGCCCAGCAGAAGCTAACAGTGATACAATACTGCCCTGCAGAAGCTAACGTTAGCTAACAAATTCGGCTAGCTAACGTTAGCTTCTGCAGGGCAGTATTGTATCACTGTTAGCTTCTGCTGGCAGTATTGTATCACTGTTAGCTAGCCGAATTCGTTAGCTAGGCTTTAGTTTTACAAATACTTTACTTACGTAATAGCCATCCGAATTCGTTAGCTAACGTTAGATTCTGCAGGGCAGTATTGTATCACTGTTAGCTTCTGCTGGGCAGTATTGTATCACTGTTAGCTAGCCGAATTCGTTACCTAGGCTTTAGTTTTACAAACACTTTACTTACTTTTTCCTCCTCATCTTTTTTTCTGATCCAGATGCATAAGTCCTCTTCATGTTGCTGGTTTATACTTCGGTCCTAATGTTGGCGCAAAGTTTAATTTAGCCTACACAGTGATGTTACTGACTGTACACTGTACAGGACTCTCAATAGTATCCAGCTGCAGAGCTGCAGAGCGGCGCTCTCAGGTCCTCAGGACCGGTGCTCTGAGGACCGCTCAGCAGAATTGGCTGAATTGGGTCACGAGACCGTCACGAAACCGCCGCCATCTTAGCACCACCCACCCAATGGCTGAATTCGGTCACGAGACCGTCACAAGACTGCCGCCATCTTGGGGAAACAATCTGATTGTTGTAAGAAGAATTATAATAATACTTTTGAGTTTTATATTGTTTAAAACTTCAACAGCAGAAGCTTATATGCTAACCATCAAAACATTAAAGAATATTTGGAGCAATTCCATAAACCTTTCAATATCATAGCAATATCCGAAACTTGGTTTAGCTCTGAGAAAAAAGTTTACTTGAATGGATATGAACTCAATTATATTAACAGGATTGGGAAAAGAGGTGGGGGTGTAGCCCTATATATAAAAAAAATAGCCTCAAATATAAGGTTGTAGAATGCATGTCAACTACTACCATTGACAACTTGATGGATTGTATCTCAGTAGAGATCGGAGAAACGTGATTGTCAGTTGTGTATACAGAGCTCCAGATTCCAGCATTGAAGCATTCAAAGACTGCATGGAGGTGTTATTTGCCAAGACTCAGAAGGTTACATTCATCTGCGGGGATAAATCACTGTACATTCTATATTGCTCACTAGTATACCATATCTGAACTTAGGGCTGGGCGATATAACGATAACGATAAATATCGCGATATATTTTAATAATCGATATCGAATATCGAAAAGAAAAAAAATATTGAAAAATCTTTTTTATTTAATTTTCTTTTTTTTTACTTTTTTTTTTTTTTTTTGATCTGCAACAGGGCAGTATTAAAACCAGAGACAGTGGACAGACTTGTCTTTCTTGCCTGCAACTTAAAGTAATGGCTTTGCTTGTCCAAATGACAATACTGACCAAATTGAGATTTATTTTTCTCTTGTCCATTTATTTTGTTTGCTTTCTAATTTAACACTTTAACTGCCGAAAACGCCAGAACTCGTCATTCCCCGCCATGCTCAAGTTGCAGAGGACGCCGGAACTCGTCTTTGATATCAATATTTCAAAAATCTGTGATCGGAATCATATTTTCCCTCTGCAGCCTTGACACACAGTTCTGATCTCCTCTCAATCCTCTAGCGGTTCAAGAGCGCCATCTGGTGGCCGATCGGCAGATCGAAAAACCGGATGTCAACCTTTAACCCGGCAGGACTCACTCCATATGTGGTCCGGGCACTCGCTAATGTTAGAGAGACTCAGTCTTCACACAGTGAACATCGATCGGTGGAAATAACTAGAAAAAACAACATGATTTGGACGTATATACTATTATACAACCTGGAAATAGATCCGGTATTTCGACATCCCATAATTGAAAACTGTCTTCTCCACGCTGATCGTCCAACGGCCCGAGGAGACTGGGGTGAGTTTTAGCATTATATTCTAACGTGTTCTTTACTAACTGCTATGATGAACATATGACCCACATTAGATGAATGGTATAACGTTGCCCACGGAATTATAAACGCCCCCTCGCCCATCCGGTCAACATCAGATGACGTGTAGTAAATTCTAGAAGTACGTCCAATTGAAATTTTTTATCTCGCACAGATTCCTACCAAACTGTATTTCATCATCAATATAATGCATTTGGGGCTATAAATCACGTTCTGGAGAAAGCTGCAGAAAGAGATGAAAACATACTTATACTTTAGACCATATTTTAGTATGAATATGTGAATGAAAAAGTTTAACATTGCTACACCATGAACAATACATATAGGACCTTGAATGGGCCCTAATAATGGCAATCTAGCAATAGAATTTAAAAAGTTATAGCCATGCAAAGAAGGGGAACTTCTCCATGTTAAATAGAGCTGGCAACGGATGGTATATCATGAATTTAACCTTAGGCAATCAAAGTGTTAAAATACAGTTTGAAACCGTCTGTACACACAGACCAGGCTGCAGAAACAAATTCGTGGGGGGGCATAAAATGTTCTTGGGGGGCAGGCCTGTACGCTGCGATGATATGATCGCGAATTGCCCCTTTAATTGGCCGTTGCGATTGGTAAATATTATCTGGGGGCGGGCTTGCGAGTAGTGCTTTCAAGCCTTGCATTCGTATTTCACTCCTAAATTATCCAAGGCGTGTGATGACGCCACTCACGCGAGCTCGTGGTGCTATGAAAGAATCTGTCGGCAATGAATGAACTTACTGCGATCACCGATAGCCTGAGTGAAAAAAAAGATTTGCGCGGAGTGAATCTGGGTCACGCTATATACTTGGAACTTGTAGTCTATCGTGCGATTAAAGACCATGTCTCTATCTGCGTAGTCTATACATCCAACACCAAATCCCATAATTCCTAGCGAAACGAAACTGAATGTAGCCGCTTCCTTTAAATAATAATATGGCTCTTGCTCCGCAAGAACAACGGAGTGGATAATGGATATCAGTCAATTTTATGACAACCACGTCCGATGTGGAGAGATGATAAGATGATGATGATTGACGTGATGATGTGATGATTGATTGACGGGGACACGGAAACTTCTAACGTTCAGGATCAGCCATGCATTACGTGAGTACCCCACTATTAGGACGTGAAATACTGTCTACTTAAATTGACACCGCGGATCAATAAAGTATCAACCTATCTATCTAATAATGAGACGATATGCAAATAATATAATACTAATAATTGTCGGTTCCCCGTATATGAAATGAAATGACTGCTGGTAAAATCACTGTTTATTTCTCGTTTTGCATAGTATTACATTCCACTTCTATAAACAATCAAAGTCCTACCGTAAGAGCCTCATACGGGTCAATTAAACCTTTTTTATTAGTCTTTCCTTCGAGCTAAGTTGGACTGAACATTTCACTGTCAAAAGCGCAAATGTAAATAAGGTTGCGTTGCAACAGTTTTCAAAATAAAGGTCATATATACAAATACCTCTCAATTCTTATAAAAAAAAAAGTCCCGGATATACATAAACATTAATTGGCATAGATCTCTATAAACGGCCCAACACATTGATCACTTTAGGCACACACTGAAACCAGTAACATCACAAATATGAAGCAGGTAATTACCCATACAAATAATAAACCTTTCATGAGGTTATTTACAATAATAATAATTCATTTGATTTCTAAAGCACTTTTCATTGTGAAACAAATGTATGCAGAGTTTCTTCTCCTCCTGATTAATGGTGTGTGTGTGTTGTGATGATCTCATTCAAGGAGCACTACACAAGCGCGCGCACACACACACACAGTTTGTTGTTTTTGTTCTATTAGTGATTTACACACTCAGTTGGTTCATTATAAAAGATACAAACCTGAAAACAAACGCACTTAAATGTTAAATAAAAAGACCACAGTAATGAGGCAGGAGGAACATATTTTTTTTAATAATGGTAAAATTGTTATTAAAAAATTTGCCCCTAAAAAATATTTTTTGCCCCTAAATTTCTCATTTAGGGGCAAGTGTGCCCCTAGTGAAAAAGCTTAGCGTACAGCCCTGGGGGGGGCACAATGGTTTTTCAACATAGGTTCCCTTTTATACGCTCTGGCTTGCTTGGCGCTGCCCACGGTGCTGAACTAAACAGCAGAGAGGCAATTGAAAAATCTTTTTTTTGTATTTTTTTTTGTATTTTCTTTTTTTATTCTTTTTTTAAACAAACATATAAACAAACATGACAACACACGATAAGATATACAAGCATTAATTAACAGTGCACATCCAATGAAATCACCAATTAGTTAAATGTCTTATACAGGATATACCCCTAATACCTGCTATCTAATACCCTACACACATATGCTCTAGCTCGTACCCCCCCCCCCCCCCTCCCGGACCCCCCATTGGATAATCCATCCATTATCCCTCGCTACTAACCAGACACTACCATTATATGCTAGCTTTTATTCTCTCCACCACTTCTAACCACATTGTCATTTTGGATTCATTGAGACCCAAAATTCTTGCTGTAGATATTTCTTGATAAATCACATCGAGATATGTAATAATCCAGACCTTCCAGCAAATTTTTTCCGGTTGAAACCATCGTGATGCTATCAGCTTTTTAGCCACTGTGATACCCGATAAAACCAATCTCTTTAGCTGTGGGTGTACTGCACACTCAAAAACATCATTCAGCAGTAATACAGAGGGGTGTACAGGTATATTCAGAGTTAAGAGATTTGATAATTGCTGGGTCACTTCTTTCCAGAATATCTTAACTTGTGGGCAGTCCCAGTACATGTGCATAAATGTCCCCTCGTCCCCATTTGTACATAAGGAGCATTTGGAGTCTTGTTTAAGACCCATTCTGTTCAGTCTTATAGGAGTCAAGTATGTCCTGTGAATATAGTTAAGATTGATTTGTTGATGGTCCGGGTTCCTTGATGTAAATCGAACATTTGCCCAGGCTTCTTGCCAATCAAAATCTTTTTCCAGGTCTGGTATATCCCTCCTCCAGACTGAGTCTAGCTGGAGGGTTTCATACGAGGACGTTAGTAATTGATGATAAAAATCTGAAACAAAACCTCTCGATGTCTCTCTTTCATAGAAGAACTTGTGGTATCTGTGGTGTACAATTGGTATCTTTAATGGAACACCGTGAGCCTTCAAACATAACAATAACTGTGCGTAAAAATAATATGTGGAATCGGTGAGATAAAATTGTTTGCGTATTTCTTCATAGCTACAAAAACCCTGTTTGTTGAAAACATCTCCTAATGAGTGTATGCCTTGCTTTTCCCATATAGGGAATCTTATAGGTCGTTTTCCAATCAAGAGTGCATTGTTATTGAATAAGGTAGTATGATTATGCCATTTATGTGGGTTAGAATATTTTTTTTGTGTTTCACGCCATATCCGGATCGCATGAGTAATTATGGGGCCAAATTTCCGTTCACATTGCTTAATTGATCATTTGGTGTATGCTATGTCCTTCAGTCTATGTGGAGCTACTATATTTTCTTCTAAATTTCTCCAGGATACTAATGCTTGGGGATCAAACCATGTTGTCAGTGGTCTTAAGGTGTGCGCCTTAAAATAGTGGAAAAAATCTGGAAATGCCATACCACCGTCTACTTTGTTTTTCTGTGCGGTGGATCTTTTTATACGTGGTGGTTTGTTATTCCAAATAAATTTGTATGTGGAGAAGTGTAATTTTTTCCAGTAACCCTCTGGAGGGGGTAACGGTAGCATTGAGCTGAAGAAGTTGATTCTAGGGAGGACGTCCATCTTAATTATTGATACCCGTGCCTGTACTGAGTTTTTAAGTTTTGACCACCTGTCAAGGTCGTCTTTGATTTTGTTTTGGATTTTTATGTAATTGTGCTTCACCGTTTGACTTATGGTAGGGAATATTTCAACTCCCAAACATCTAAAGTGTTTTACCATAGGTATCTCTTCTGGGAGGGTTATATATTTTTTTGCAGGGGCGTTAAGTGGAAGGAAAGCCGACTTCGGCCAATTTATCTTAAATCCCGATAAATCTCCAAAGTCCTCAATCAACTTGAGCAGATGAGGCAATGTGGTGTTGGGGTTTTGCATGAACAGTATTACGTTGTACGCATATAAACTAATTTTATGTTGTGTGCCCTTGATTACGATTGGTTCTATGGATTGGGATTGTCTTATATATTGTGCTAAAGGCTGATAGATGATAGATCGAATAGTCCGGGACTAAGAGGGCAACCCTGTCTAGCTGAGCGTGATACCGGAAAGATTCCAGAGGTGATTATACCTGTTGTAATCATGGCCGATGGGTCTTTGTATAATACTTTAATCATATCAATGAAACCTTTTCCTAACCCCATCCTTTCTAATACTGCCCATAGATACGACCATTCCAACCTGTCAAAAGCTTTCATTGCATCCAGGGACAGCATCGCCTTAGGTGTGGTGTCGTCCTTGTTAGCATCTAGTACGTGTAGTAATCGTCTTATGTTATCAGTGATCAAGCGGCCTCTTATGAAGCCAGTTTGGTCCGGATGAACTAAAGACGTCATATGCTTTTGTAATCTGATGGCTAATACCTTAGAGTACAGTTTGATATCGGTTCCGAGGAGGCTTAAGCGTCTATAACTACCGCACTCGGTGGGGTCTTTCTCTTTTTTAAGGAGGACTGTTATGAGTGCAATATTGTCGTTCTTATGGAAGTTCCCCTCCTTGACTGAGTATAAAATCATATTTAGTAATAAGGGTCCAATTATGTCCCAACAAGAGAGGTACATTTCTGGTGGGATACCGTCTCTTCCAGGAGCCTTACCACTTTGCATTCCGGATATGGCCTTCTTGAGTTCCTCTAGTGTGATCGGTGTTTCTAACTGTTTAACGTCATCCTCTGAAAGTTTAGGGAGGTTAATTTGATTGAGATATGTGTCCATTTTGTTTTGATCGAAGGTCGTTTCTGATTTATACAAGTTGGAGTAGAATTCTTTGAATGTCGCGTTTATTTTTTTAGGGTCTGTAACAAGTCCTTGTTGTGCTTTAATGGTAGTTATATCTGCAAATTTTGCGTTAACTCTTAATCGCATAGCTAATAGGTGACTTGGTTTGGAACCTTGAGAGTACTGCTGTTGTCTTGCGCTGCGTATTTGTATTTCAGATTGTTGTCTGTATATGGCGTTAATCTCTTTTTTTAGTACATTAACTTGATTTTCCAGTCGAATTGAAAAATCTAATTTCTCTCTATCTTAAGAACTTTCACTTATACAAAAACAGACTGAACGGATATATATAACATACCTGCTGGGGCAGCGGACTGAGAGCAGGGGACACAAACAGGCTGGATAAGATGGTCAAGAAGGCCAGTAGCGTGGTTGGGGTGGAGCTGGACTCTAGCGAGGGTGGCGGAGAGGAGGAACCTTGCTAAGCTCCAGGCCATCAGGGAAAACCCCTCCCACCCACTATACACAGACTTGGCTGACAGGAGGAGCATGTTATAGGCTCACACTACCTAAATGCAGCACTGAACGGCACAGGTAGTCCTTCGTTCCGACAGCCATCAGACTATACAATGCATCACTGTGCCTCACTGCATCACTGAGCACAGAGTGACAATTACCATCTTCCTGGACTCTTACTTTTTAAACAGCACTGTGCATTATTACACCTACTGTAGGATTCAGTATATTTTTACTGTATTTATTTACTGTATATTTTATTCTATTTTTATTCTATTTCATTTTATTCTATTCTTAGGCCATTTGTTTTGTTATTCTTATTCGTGACTTGTTCTGTCTAAATGTTTAATGTTGAGTGATTTGCAGTGTCAAATTTACCTCAGGATAATACATTTATATTCTATTCTATTCTATATCTTTGAAAAGTCTCCATTTATTCAACACTTCTGAATTCACTGACAAACTGAACTGAACTGACAAAAATAAGGTGCATAAAAAATTCCTCCACAGGCTTCACCATCATTAGTAGAGCGGCAAGCGGCATTTGGGGACAGAGTGAAATCTTCTTAAAACACTGCCCCTCCACTCATTCCTGAACTTTTTTGTTAAGTCCTTCTCAAAAGCCAACTGAATTAAATTGGCCTTAGTTGCGTCGATGAAGCATATACTAAGGCGATGTTCTGTAAAGATGTTCTTGAGGGTAGAAAACAAATTCTCACAGAGTGCCATGCTAGCTTCAGTAGTGTTGTTGTTGACATCAGTGCCCACTAGGGCTGTCCCCGACTAAGGATTTGGATAGTTGACTTTGATTGACAAAAAATAAAAATAAAAATAAAATAAAAGAAATTTACCAGGGTGGGCACAGCTGACTCAGTGGGCGGGCCCGGCCCCCTAATGCCCGCCCATGGCGCCGGGACTGTGTACACAGTAGGCTATGTGTGCTAGCAGAGCTAGACTCCAGTCACGAGTCACGGTGCACATGTGCGGTGGTTTGTCCACCAAAAAAGCGCCAAAAGATCTAAAATAAACTAGCAGAGCCAGAACTGTTCAACTCCCCTGGAGCCACAGCCAGCAGAGAAGCCGGTTTACTTTAGCTTTTAAACCAGCTGCAGCCTGAGAACGTTAGGTTATGTATATAACCAAGTTCTGTTAATACTAGTGACGCTCAGCGTCTATTGCATATATCTCGCTTCAGCGTATATACACTGAATACATTTCAAAATGTACCTTTACATGCCAGCATTCATCTGGCCACACCCCCATCCGCTTACCTACATAAGCAGGGATGGGACCACACACTCATCTCCTTCCCAACAAATGTCACCACAATGAAAAATCAAGGGCCGCAGCGGCGTCTAGACGCTGAGCGTCACTAGTATTAACAGAACTTGGTTATATACATAACCTAACGTTCTGTGTCATACTAGCTCCCGCTCAGCGTCTATTGCATAACAGGAGCTGAGCGGGAGCTAGAAGCTCGACAAATGAACCCCGCTGAGGCCCCCCACAACCATCAGAACAGGGAGGGCCGAGCCCACCCGGACCCCCCCTAATGGAGGGCACCCCCCCTATTGGAGGTCCCCGGGAGGGCGACGGACCCGACCGTGCGAAGAGGCACTCAAGCAACTCAACGCACAGGGTGAGCAGACCGTGGCCTGACCCCACGACTACACACACGCACAACCCGCATGCCACCCGGGAACGAACGGAGGGAACAACCTCGTTACTGCCCCCAGAATCACGGGGTCAAGGGCAAATCCAACCCCGTGGCAAGGCCGTAGCAGCGGAGCGCGAAGGAAGGCCCAGACCCACCAAAGGGACTGGACCCCCTGGAACGGGGGCCCGGAGAAGTCCATGATGCCAGCATCAAGACCCCACCAGGTGGGCACATAGTGACCCCGCCCCCCACATCGCCAGTGTATTCGGACAAAGGCCCCTCAGCCGAGCGGGCCCTGTCCCCCAATAGTACACCGCCTGGCACACTGACCCTGCAGAACAGGCAGTCAGCATGGCCGTAAGCACACAAAAAAGGTTAACCAACGGAAGCAGGCAGCGCACCGGGGAAAAACCAGGCAACAGGCTGTACCTGAGCCTGGAGCCCTGCGGACGAGACAGGCGCCAAAGGAGTCAGCTGAAAACAGCCGCACCGGCGGAAGGGGCGTATGCTGGCGTCGTTGCATGACCAAGCTTCCATTTAAAAAAAACCCACCCAGAGGGGTTGAGGCAGAGAAGGCTGACACGATTGGCAGACGTCATGAACGTGCAGGGGCACCCTCAACCGGGTAACCCGGGAGTTGACACTGCTTCAACACACCAGGGAATCAACCACCTTGGTGTTACCCAATGCGGTGGTTGTTCCTATAACCCCTCAAGAAAAAACTCCAAAACACACCTGCGGGTATACACCGGCTATACCGCAGTACAAGTGTTTCAGTTTTCAAAAAAGGGTTAACCCAGGCCTACGGGTCGATGAAACATTACTTCGGACCGGGCCCGGCGATACGGGAAGCACAGGGTCACCAGAGGAGGTCAAAGACCACCCCAACAGGCCCCTCTTCGCCATGCGTGAGAGAGGAGCGAAAATAATGGAGAACCAGCCCCAAGCACACCGTACTTGGTATTCCCAGGCGGTCTCCCAACCAAGTACTAACCAGGACCAACCTGCGTAGCGGCCGAGATCTGACGAGATCGAGCGTGTACAGGTTGGCATGGCCGTAAGCCATTACGACAGTGCAGAGTACAAAATGTACCCAACCAGGGTCTCCATAGCGCTTAACCCTGTGACACCCGGACCGACCTGGCATTTTCCCCCTGAAAAAGCCCAAGTCCCTCAGGGTATCAGAACAGCAGATCTGCATCCCCGGCGGACAACGGGTTTAACTGATCCGGACCAGCGTGACCAGAACCAGTCCCGTGCCCTAACCACGCCGACATGCCTACTCCAGGAGAAGGGGCAGATATGCATGTTGATCTTAAACATGAAAAGGCGCCACCCAGACGTTCGGTGCAAACCGCGCCCGGTGGCCCACCCCCAGGGCGTGAGACCCCTCTACATATGTTCAGATCCATTCCGTCAACATCCCCCAGATACGAACGAGAATCCGTCGACAACCAAAACAGGTCGTCGGAAGAGGAAAAAACCTCCATCCTAGTTGCTTTATAAAAACGCTGTTTTAACCTCAAGCAACCAAGGCGTGCCAGTCAGTCGCCTGATTACAGAACACCCCGAGCTAGCACTATACGTGCGTCGGGACACAACCACATCAATGAACAGGCTATTTAGACCCGTCATTGAATCCCCAAGGCGCCCAGGGGAACGCCAAGAGGGGTGTGATGCTCCCTAACTCCAACTCTTTTTAATAGAAAAGAAGGAAGCACCAACAGTATGTATCCCAGTCTACACAGCCGGGGGTAAAATGTTTTCACATTTTTACATCCCACCACCCTCCCATAGGGAGGAGACGGAAATCCCCAGAGAGACTTCCCACGCGAGCTGTACAGATTGAAAAGAATATATTGCATTTTGAGCCATGTAAAAGTTTGGTTTTAGGGCTCTCCGGGGAGGAGGCACTGAACCCATACACACTCAATAATCGAATTGAATCGAATACACACACAATAGAGTAGGACTCCTTCTTGAGGTTCCACTCACCTTGACAATCTGAGGAGGAGGCTCTGTACTCTGAGGAGGCTCCCTCACATGGAAGGAGAGTCCCAACTCACAGAAGGCCCGAATAGGAGCTTCGTGAGGAGCCCTGACCACCCCCCGAAACAGATCCATCATATGGACCTGAACAGCACACGGAAGTCCTACCAACAGAGACGCGCACAGTGACGTACTCTATGGCGGGGGAATTTCTGCGGTGCACACGCTCAATATTCCAGGGCGTGGGACCAGGAAACTCCCCCCCCCCCCCCCCCCCCACCCTGTAACGTGCCGAACCACAACGTGACAGGAACCTTGAAGGACAGGTGGGTTTACCCCTGACCAACAGAAAAAAGGGGGAGAAAAGGTTACCAGTTCACCCATTTACGACCCCACACCCATGATACGATGTAATGACAAAAAAGAGTATGACACAGTCATAGTCAGCTCCATGAAGCGTCTAACAGCTTCACACAGCACATGTGCCAACCTGCTATCTGATTTTTACTAAGGAAAAAACACAGAATAGAGAGGACCCTCTCAAGAGCCCCGGTATCAGACTTACACATGTGCTTCTGTGGCCAGCCCAACCCAGTTGTAGGTCACACGACACACACAACCCATTATCACCTACAAAAAATGGCAAAAACACTCTACAGAGGAACGCCGTTTTTCATAATGAGAGAATACACAATTCTCGATTAGTATCGGCCACAGGCCTTGCTAAGCACACACGAAAAAGCGACCAAACAATCTTTTCTTTAGGAAAATAAAGTTTCTCAAGCGGTTAGCACAACCCCAACAACTAAGCTAAGGGTTACATCGTATCCCTACCATACAGTGACACAATATAGTGTAACAACATGTCTGAGAGGAGGATGAAGAAGTCCCCAGGGAACCGGGGGGAAATACAACCCTCCTACTTTACCCTTAATATGGCCAGTTAAACAGGTAAACCTGTTAATATGTGAACACACTGTTCATTGTCATTACAGGCTGAGAAAAGAATCATTCTTTACTCATATGTCACTAAGCATAGCTCTATAGGTTAGTTTAACCCCCTTAGTTGTGAGTGCACGGTACAAGAACACACATGATGTTTCTCAACACAACAAACCAGATCATTTTCACATCTGTATAAACAACCCGATTTGCATGGAGAAGCTAAATACCAGTGACAAGACAATTCACACATAACTCGCGTTGTATCCTAAATGTAGTGCAGCAACACACGTTTTGGAAAACATCGTTATTTACAAAACATTTAGAAGGGAAAGAAAGAAGAAGTGTACAAGGCCTGGTCAGGACCTTGCCTACCTTGAGCGCAGATCAAGCGAAACTGCAGTCTCTAACAAGGCACCGTAGTAAACACAGCCGTTCTGTGTTGTCGACCTGGGCAGCGTCGCCGCTCCATCCCGCCGCTACGGTCCCCCTTGTTGACGCAGTCCTTGCCATCCTGGCTCAGGGCAGGTTCGACGAACATCCTCTGTCAAAGATGACGTCGTAGTCAAGAGTGTTTAAAACATGTTATAATCAAAGCACGTTCAACAGTGTAGCATTAAGCTAACGGCCGCCCTCGGCCGATAGCAGCAAGCTAACGTTTCCTAGCCTAGCCTAGGTAGGCCACAACTAGCACGCAAGCTAACGTTTCCTAGCCTAGTGAACACAACAGGCTAGCGCCGCAGCTAACAACTGACTGGCTAACAGTAGGCCACCACTAGCACGTAAGCTAAGCAGCTATCACCTGAACTTGTACACAATGATATAACAATCACTCAGACAGGCCGCCGTTCTGAAACCCTCCTCACTGTTTAAGAGAGAACGAAATGTTAATACAGTTTTACAATGGTGATTTTACCAACACCCGGCGGGGCCAGCACAATTCCCATCTGGGCTGTAGCTGACTTGAACACAGATCTTCCACTAACGAACATCCATGCCCATATTTCCTCGTGAGGGAATACTCTCATTTGTATATGAAAGACGGGGCCTCACGGCGACAGAGAAACATCCACTCGTCCAGAAAACACAGGGATCACCAGTGTTACTGGTCGTGGCCCACTAGTTAACTATAATGGGCTTCAGACCAACGTCCTCTGCCGTTGCCTAAGAGGCTTGAACAAAGGACCCTTAATCTGGGGCCGGTGTTCGTAAACATTGTCAGCTAGCCCCCATAGCACTAACAGACAAGTGGAGCTCGCAAGCAAAACATCACTCACCAACCTGGAACCCACCGCTCCTCACAACAGCGGCGCGTCCTACAGTCCAGCTGCCGCTGAAAGGTTTTACCGCAACCAGCCACAGCAAGGAACTGCAGTTGGGAGGCATGCAGCGGCATTTTTTTTCTGAGCGCCTGTTACTAGGTCTCGACCAATTCTCGTTCATATCTGGGGGATGTTAACGGAATACATCAAGACATAGGTAGAGGGGTCTCACGCCCTTGGGGTGGGCCACTGAGCGCGGTACGATTTGGACCGTCTGGGTGGCGCCCTCTTTTCATGTTTTAGATCGACACGCGTACCTACCTCCTCTCTTGGAGTGGGGATGTCGGCGTGATTAGGGCACGGGACTGGTTCTGGTCACGCTGGTCCAGGTCAGTTAACCCGTGGTCCGCCGGGGCCGCAGATCTGCTGTTCTGGTACCCTGAGGGACTTGTGCTTTTTTCGGGGGGAAAAATGCCGGTCGGCCCGGGTGTCACAGGGTTGGGCGTTATGGAGACCCTTTATTGGGTACAGGTTGTACCCTGCGTTATCATAAAGGGGCTGGTTTTACATTATTTTCGCTCCTCTCTTAAGCATGGCGAAGAGGGGGCTGTTGGGGTGGTCTTATGGACCTCCTCTGGCATCCCTGTGTGCTTCCCAAGCCGCCTGGCCCGGTCCGAAGTTGTGTTTCGTCAACCCGTAGGCCTGGAAGAACCCCTATTTGAAAACTAAAACACTTGTACTGCGGTATAGCCAGTGTGTACCCGCAGGTTTGTTTTGGAGTTTTTTCTTGAGGGGTTATAGGAACAACCACTGCATGTGGTACCAAGAGGGTGGTTGATTCCCTGGTGTGTTGGAGCAGAGTCAACTCCCGGGTTACCCGGTTGAGTGTGCCCCTGCACGTTCATGACATCTGCCAATCGTGTCAGCCTTCTCTGCCTCGGCCCCTCTGGGTCAGGGTTTTTTGGTGGAGACTTTGTCATGGTGTGCAACAATGCCAGCATACGCCCCTTCCGCCGGGGGTGCTGTTTCAGTTGACCCCTTTTGGCGCCTGTCTCCGCAGTGCTCCAGGCTCGGGTTAAACGCCTGCTGCCTGGTTTGAGGGATCGACCCTCTCTGGGGTCGTTTCCCCGGTGCGCTGCCTGCTTCCGCTGTAGTGTAGCCTTTTGAGTGCTTCGAGTTACGGCCATGCTGACTGCCTGAGTTTGCCAGGGTCAGTGTGCCAGGCGGCATGCTAGTGGGGGGAAGGGCCCGCTCTTGGAGGGGCCCTGTCCGAATACGCTGGCGATATGGGGGGCGGTGTCACTAAGTGACCGCCTGGTGAGGTCTTGATGCTGTGGCGTCGTTGACCTCTCCGGGCCCCCTTTTTCCGGGGGATCCAGTCCCTTCAGTGGGTCTGGGTCTTCCTTCGCGCTCCGCTGCTACGGCCTTGCCACGGGGTTGAGTTGCTCTCGACCCCGTGTTTTTGGGGGCGGTAACAAGGTTTGTTCCTTCCGTTTGTTCCCTGGTGGCATGCGGGTTGTGCGTGTGGGTAGTCGTGGGGTCAAGCCACGGTCTGCTCACCCTGTGCGTTGAGTTGCTCGAGTTTCTCTTTGTACGGTCGGATCCGTCTCCCTCCCGTCCTCTAATAGAGGGGGTATCCTCCATTAGGGAGGGTCGGGGGGGCTCGGTCCTCCCCGGTTCTGATGGTTGTGGGGGGCCTCAGTGGGGTACATTTGTCGAGCTTCAAGCTCCCGCTCAGCTCCCGTAGTGCAGATGACGCTGAGCGGAAGCTAGTATGATATAGAACGTAAGGTTATGAATATAACCAAGTTCTATGAATACTAGTGACGCTCAGCGTCTGGACGCCACTGTGGCCTTTGATCTCGCCTTGTGGTGAAAGATTGGGAAGGAGGCGAGTGTGTGGCCACACACCAGCTTATGAAGGTAGCGGATGGGGGTGTGGCCAGACGAATGTTGGTATGTAAAGGTACATTGTGAATTTTTATTCAGTGCAAATGCACAAAGTGAGGTTAGTGCAGATGACGCTGAGCGTCACTAGTATTCATAGAACTTGGTTATATTCATAACCTTACGTTAATTTACTCATACAGCTCACAGCGCCGCACACCCGCACAGTGCAATACTCCAATTCAACCATTGGGTGGGTGGCGCTGCTGAGCGGTCCTCAGAGCGCCGGTCCTGAGGACCTGAGAGCGCCGCTCTGCAGAGCCGCACAGTGCAATACTCCAATTCAGCCATTGGGTGGGTGGCGCTGCTGAGCGGTCCTCAGAGCGCCGGTCCTGAGGACCTGAGAGCGCCGCTCTGCAGAGCCGCACAGTGCAATACTCCAATTCAGCCATTGGGTGGGTGGCGCTGCTGAGCAGTCCTCAGAGCGCCGGCTCTGCAGCTGCATGCTTCTCAGGACTCTAGGCTAGGAACTGGATGGATGGGAAAGGTCTTCTCTGATTGGTGTCAAAACGGTGTAAAAGCTGTCAATCAGACGAAGCCGGGCCTCGCGGTGTGGATTTAGATTGCCATATAATCCAATCAAAATAGCTATTTGGTGTTCATTCGCTATACATTCACTTACGTTGTATAGTGAGGCCGGGCCACATACAATGCAAGTGAATGAGCTGTCTGTCACTTGGACATTTTTTTTAACGGATCAGAATAACCTATTATGTGAAAAAAAGATTTCACAGAAATTTTTTTTTCACAGAGGAAAATATACATTTCTAAAAAAAAATTATGTAATATGTGTGTTATGTTTTTGTCTGTCTATTACTAGTGAAGCTCTGCTTCACGAGTAGTCATACAGAAACCTCCACTGAACCATAGCTACAATATAGAATATAGTTATAGCTCTACAAACAAGGTGACGCACTCCTATAGTTTAAAGTGCAGCCTAGCTACAGCGGGCCCCGACTAATAGCTGGCGCCGAATGAGTTAAGGAGAGCAACACATAGTTGCTACTAGGATTTTACCCCAACAGAAAATCTCTGTCCATTTTGATGCAGTGAGCGACAGATAAGATAAATCCAAACAACAGATTGAATAAGCAAATGTACTATAACTTATGCTATGCTTATATCTATGCTATGTTGTGTCTGTCCACTATGTTTGTTACTTTGTTATTCCCCCCCCCCTATGTAAAGCGACCTTGGGTCTCTTGAAAGGCGCTATATAAAATGAAGCTATTATTTATTATTATTATTATGGCAACTTTTGTAATGTTATTGGAGTTAGCTAAACAGCTTCTCAATTCACATCCTAGCTAGCTAGATAAACAGTAGCCTATCTCAATTCACAACATAGCTAACGTTAGCTTGCGCACCACCAGACCTATAACGTTAGCCAACACAACAGCTTCTCAATTCACATCCTAGCTAGCTAGCTAGCTAAACAGTAACGTTAGCTTGCACACCACCAGACCTATAACATTACGCCTGGCTGTCTAGCTTTGACATCAATCCAGCAAGCGACCTGTTTTTGTCCTTCGGCTTGTTTCGCCTTTTTGCTTGGCAGTTTGGAAAAATGTATTGTAGTCTGTCTTTTCATTGTAGCGACCCTGTAAATAGTGATGTGTGTGTTTGTGTGTCACTCATGTTCATGACAGGTTCACGGGTCCAGTTTACGCAGTGTAATGTTATCAGCGTAATATTCTTGTGAGTCTAGTACGAATGCGTAACAGGCGCATCGGCAAGACGTTGTCTTCTCCGGCTGTTATAAGAGTCTAGTAACGAAGGGGATGCTACAAATGTAATTTTTAATTCGTAGACTACATATTAAACGGTCAGATTTAACTATTTTTTATCCAAACTACCTAAAAATTTTTAAAATAGCAAAGTCGTATGATCAAAAAGTGCGGGTGCAAAAGCAGGGGTCATCCCTATGTTCCCCGGGTCCTATGTTCCCCGGGTCCTATGTTGCCCGCTTTTTTTTAAAGAAAAGGTCCTATGTTCCCCACTCCCGAAATAAAGGTTCTATGTTCCCCGGTCCCGAACGCTCCTGAACAAAAAAAGGGTCCTATGTTCCCCGCTGAAATAAAGGTCCTATGTTCCCCGGGTCCTATGTTCCCGGCTGAAATAAAGGCTTGCCAAATGCTGAAATAAAGGTCCTATGTTCCCCGCTTCAAGAAGACGCATGACATTGGGTACTAATTACAACAAGACATTAATTAATTGCATTGTTACTGTTCACATGTGTGGTGCCGTCATCGCCGTCACAGTCATAATTACGTGAATATAGCTTGCAATACACGCTTCAAGAAGACGCATGACATTGGTACTAATTACAACAAGACATTAATTAATTGCATTGTTACTGTTCACATGTGTGGTGCCGGCGTCGCCGTCACAGTCATATTTACGTGAATATAGCTTGCAATACATGCTTCAAGAAGACGCATGACATTGGGTATATACTAATTACAACAAGACATTAATTAATTGCATTGTTACTGTTTGTAATGTTATGTCTAGTAACATCAGGGACTAGATTATGCTGTGCAGGATACCTGTGTAATACGAGTCAGCCTACAACAGGACGGAGCATGCGCAGGAGCATCCCGCGAGTAGCCGGCCAAGCATGCAGTCGTGTTCCGAGTCAACCCATACCTGATGTTGAATAAAGAGTGTTTACTAAACCAACCGAGTGATTATTCAACATTACATGGTGTCAGAAGTCAACCATGGCAAAGTTCCCACCGCCGAGCAGTTTGGACTTCAGCCATCCGGAGCAGTGGCCTGTATGGAGACGCAGATTCCACAGGTACAGAATCGCGACCAAATTAGACAAGGAGCACGAAGAAGTGCAAGTGTGCACTCTGCTGTACGCGCTCGGAAGTGAAGCCGAATAGATCGTCAAGACCTTCGTTTATACAGCCGACGGAGATGAAAAAGTATATGCAATTGTGCTGGACAAACTGGACAAATATTTTGTGCCGAAAGTTAACGTCATACACAAGCGAGCAAAGTTCCACCAGCGTGCACAGAAGCACGGAGAAAGCATGGAGGAATACATCCGCTGTTTACACGAGTTTGCGAACACGTGCAGCTTTGGAACTGTGAAAGATGAAAATGTAAGGAACAGACTCGTTATAGGAGTATTGGATAAAGAATTGTCACAAAAGCTTCAAATTATGTCGGATTTAAACCTAGAGAGGGCATGCAGACACACCAGGCAGTCGGAACAGATCAAAGGATAGATTTCCGAACAGAGTGGAGCCACAGAGTTGTGTGAGGTGACGCACACACAAAGACGAGCCTACTCCACGTGGCCGAGAGGCGCATTTCAACCAGAGAAGAGAGGCAGCTACAGACCCCCCAGGCAGCAGCAGCACGCGGGCACAAGAAATGCAGCTCAAGGCAACTGCGACAGGTGCGGCAACCAGCACGCCGAGAGTGATATGTGCGCAGCCAGACATGCTGAGTGTCGCTAGTGCGGTAAGAGAGGCCACTATGCTATTGTGTGTCGCACTCTACAAGTCAGTGATGTGTATGCAGAAGAGCAAACCGAACCTGATGGTTATTTCTTGGGCTCTATCACTGTGCAGGATTCTAATAAGCCATGGCCAATAAAACTGCAACTCCGGGAAGGTGAGGTTGAGTTTAAGATAGACAGTGGAGCTGACACCAGTGTTATTTCTCAACACACCTATGACGCATTGGTGACAAGGCCGAAGCTGGTGTATACACATACTGTTTTGGATGGTCCAGGGGGCAGACTAATTAACAAAGGCAAGTTCAAAACATTCACTTGGCACAAAGGGACAGAGTACTGCTTCGACATACATGTTGTGGAAGGTCCCACAGTCAACAACCTACTGAGCAGAGAAGTGTCAGTAGCCATGGGTCTCATACAGAGAATGGAAAATGTGACAAATGTGCCCAGTGAGTCAGTGGTACCCAGCGAGTCAGTGGGACTTTTAAAAACAACTCCAGTGAAAATAAAACTGAGAGAAGGTGCAGTACTATACTCTGTCCACACATCTCGCAGAGTCTCTGTACCCTTACTCCCTAAAGTGAAGGAGGAGCTTCAGCGGATGGTCAAATGTGGAGTTATAAAGGAAATAACAGAACCAACTGAATGGTGTGCCCTGATGGTGGTTGTGCCACGAAAGAATGGTCGAGTGAGAATATGTGTGTGGGACTAAATCGCCTCAACGAAGCCGTCCAGAGAGAGAAGTATATCTTACCGACTCTAGATGATATACTCCACAAGCTGACCGGTTCAAGCATGTTCTCACTGCTGGACGCTGCTACAGGATTTTGGCAAATTCCTCTGGAAAAAGACTGTGCCAAATTAACAACGTTCATCACGCCATTCGGAAGATATTTCTTCCACCGCCTTCCGTTTGGTATATCCAGCGCTCCAGAAATCTTTCAGAGGGAGATGAATAATCTTCTCAAGGACCACGCAGGTGCAGCAGCCTTCATGGATGACATAATAGTCTATGGAGAAACCACAGAGGTGCATGACCAACGCCTGAAGACGGTACTGAAAACGCTAAGCGATGTTGGATTGAAGCTCAACGAAGAAAAATGCAAACTGAGACAGTCACAGGTCCAGTTTTAGGCCACATCGTTGACAAGCGTGGTGTCAGGCCTGACATGGGAAAAGTGGAGGCCATAAGAAACATCCAGCCACCTGGAAAAACCACAGATCTGAAGCGGGTCATGGGCATGGTGCACTATCTTGGACGCTATCTGCCCAACCTAGCAGATGTCACACACCCACTCAATGACCTACTGAAAGCTGACACAGCATGGGTGTGGGGCCCGGCACAAGACAAGGCTTTCACTAAAGTCAAGCAGATGTTGACAGAGGCGCCCATACTAGCCTTCTACAATATCAGCAAGCCGACAGTTGTAAGTGCCGACACCAGCAGCTATGGATTAGGAGGTGTTCTCCTTCAAAATCACAGTCGACAATTATTGCCAGTCGCATACTGTTCTCGCACCTTGACAGATGCTGAGACAAGATATGCTCAGATTGAGAAGGAGTGTCTGGCGGCAGTCTGGGCATGTGAAAAGTTCTCCAAATACCTATACGGCCTGGACAACTTCACCATTCAAACAGACCATAAGCCATTGGTCCCACTCTTCAACCTCAAAGACATTGATGCAGTGCCACTTCGTTGTCAACGACTGCTCCTGAGGATGATGCGATTCAAAGCGAAAGCGTTGTATGTCCCAGGCAAACTGCTTGTAGTAGCAGACACGCTCTCAAGGCATCCTTCTGCAGTGCTGCACCTGGAGACGGTTGAGCTGTCAGACGACATAGCGGCTCTAGAGGAAGCCACACAGGCAGCATGGCCAATGTCAAGTTCACGTCTGGATGAGGTTAAAGAGCGCACAAAAGAAGACCCAGAGCTACAGATGGTGATACAGTTTGTGAGAAATGGCTGGCCAAGATACGCATCCAAAGTGCCAAGCAGCATCATGCCATACTATGCAGTAAAATATTCCCTTTCAGTATGCCGCAACCTGCTCATCTATGGCGACAGAATCGTTATTCCCAAATGCATGAGGGCAGTAATAGTGGAACGACTGCACGACGGCCACATGGGCATTGTGAAGTGCAGTGAACGCGCCAAGCAGAGTGTCTGGTGGCCGGGCGTTGGTAAAGCCCTGCAGAAGTGGATTGAACACTGCAAACAGTGCCAGGTGACAAAACCCACCCAGAACAGAGAGCCGCTCATGCCGACGCCTCGACCCGACAGACCCTGGTCGAGAGTGGCTGCGGATATCTGCGAAGTGGACAAAATAAACTACCTGGTTGTAGTCGACTACTTCGCAAGGTATATCGACCTCGTCTACCTACCAGACATGACAAGCGCCACAGTGAGGTCTCGCCTCAGAGCCATCTTTGCAAGGTGGGGCTGTCCCACGACCCTGATGACGGATAATGGGCCTCAGTTCTGTGGGCATCAGTTTCAGCAGTTTGGAAAGGACTATGACTTTCACCATGTCACAACGAGCCCACATTTCCCACAAGCAAATGGAGCTGCTGAGAGAGCAGTGAGGACAGCTAAACACATTCTGAAACAGAAGGATCCAGCACTCGCTCTTCTCAGCTACAGAGCAACTCCCATCCAGGCAACAGGATACAGTCCAGCCCAATTGATGCTGGGCCGCCAGATACGTACTCCTGTACCCATATTGGAGGAAAAGCGTATTCCCCGGTGGCCAGACATCAGCCTGGTGAGGGCAGCAGACTCCAGAGCCAAGGCTGCCTACAAACACCACTATGACAGACGTCACTCAAGCCGCCCATTGCCTCTACTCAAGCCGGGTGACCCGCGTCTATACTTTCCGTAGCCGCATTTCTGAAGGACGTTCTCTGATTGGCCACTGACTGACGCTCTCTGATTGGCCACTGACATGTTTGCCCAATCGCGTGACGAGCTGTGTCTTTGCCCATTTCCGCGTCGAACAGCCTGCAAACTACCTGGCGTTCTATCGCCATGCTCTAAGACAAACTCTAACCTTAACTAACTTCGAAAGAGTGCCTAAGCTTAACCGTCGAAAGAACTTGCCGTCACGCTCTAAGACAAACTCTAACCTTAACCTACTTCGAAAGAGTGCCTAAGCCTAACCAGTGTAGAAACTGACGTCGGCCAATCAGAGAGCGTCCTGCAGAAATGCGGCTACGGAAAGTATAGACGCGGGTGACCCTGTTGCTGTCAAACTTGACGGTCAAAAAGGGTGGACTACAACTGCCACTGTCCTGGACAAATGCAGTGTCCCAAGGTCATACCTCATCCGCACCAGAGGCGGTGTTCTTCGTAGGAACAGGCGACACCTGCGTCTGCTGACTTCACCACTTCACCAGCCCGAGCATGAGGAGGAAGAGGAAGCAGATGGGGTAATCGAGGAGGAAGCAGACAGCTAGAGATGGTGACAGTGGTGAGATGGTGAGAGATAAAAAAACATTAATAAAGAAGTACAGACACACAGTGTGGTTATGAAGACAGCAGACAGACACTATAGTAAAGTCAACAGGCTCTAGTAGTAAATACCTTGTAACTCTTGACACACACCTCACAACAATAGCTTAGTCAAGAAGGCAAATCAAAAACTATTTGTTTACAGCAAGATCAGACCATTTCTCACCCTCACTGTTTCAAACACATATCTACATGCAATTTTTCTTTCAACAATATCCTACTGTCTCCCAATCTGGTCCCTCACAACAAAGGAAATTATAGAACCCATAGCAAGACTGTACAATAGAGCTTATAAAATGCATGGTAAATTTCCACCCTGGACTCACCACTGTACTGCACTCTCACACTCCTCTGCTACAACTTTTCAGAACTACACAAAAAATCTAGCCACTAAATTCTATTTCATGCTCAGAAATAACACTTCCCCAACACTCACAGCTTTACTGCCAAGACACAATAGGCTACAAGTCAAGAACGTATCACCACATCAATCCCACATGCACTCATTCCAGTACCGGCTTACACAAATAATTATGGACTAAGGTCATTCTTCCACACAAAACACCAAAATCTGGAACGAGATCCCATTCCACATTAGAGCAATAACCTCCATCTCACACTTCAAACAGGCCTACAAACAACATCTGATGCTAGAAAACATCTGCACTCACTGATCTGACTCTTCCCTAGGTCTTAATCTGGTTGATACTGTTGTTTTGTATTGACTGCTATGAATGCATGTTTGTCCTTGCTGTCCACAACGATTATATGATTGTATGTAGTCCAACTGCCTATTTTGTTTTGTTTGTTTCATGTGCTGCAGAACAGGAACCTGCTGAAAACTGTTTGTAACTGAGTCAGGCCAGTTTAAATGTACATTGTGAAATGTCTTTTTACCCTTTTCTGTATAAATAAACTATAAATACACAGACACACAGAGTGGTTATGCCAACTACAGCAGGCCAGACACAGACCCAATAGCATTGATTACTACAGCACGCACGCACGCACGCACGCACGCACGCACGCACGCACGCACGCACGCACGCACGCACGCACGCACGCACGCACGCACGCACACACACACACACACACACACACACACACACACACACACACACACACACACACACACACACACACACACACACACACACACACACACACACACACACACACACACACACACACACACACACACACACACACACACACACACACACACACACACACACACACACACACACACACACACACACACACACACACACACACACACACACACACACACCCTACACATAATAGACACAGAAGCCACAGCGGACCAGAACAAATCGCAGCAGCTATTTACAATACAATACACAAATATACAAAATAATGCTCAAAATACGCACACTTCCTACCTTATTTGTACATTAAGTCCACCCTCCGATCATTCTTTGTGAATTCTGCAATGACTTTGTCATAAAAGCTGTCAGATGTCTTCATTCTAATCTGTGCAGCATCTGTGCCAGTCAAACACCGCTGTCTGACAAGTTCGGGAGTTGGACGTCCTCTTGCAATAATAATCCTTTTCTCTTCAAAAGTCATAATTGCATGCTCGAGCAGCGCTGTCCACTTTGTTGACAGTCTGGTCCCCTCCGTAAACTGGGCCTGAATGCTTGCCTTGCAGAGGGGAATCCCTCGCGTCACAGCACTCGCATATGCCCATATATGGACCAACTATAGTTATAGATAGTCTCGAAATGTCCGTTAGTGTCATCTGAATCAGACGGATAAAGCAATGGTTTTACCCAGATTATTTGATTATTGCCACTTCCACTAAATCCACTAAACATTGTTCTGTTGATGTGGGATGTGGGACAAACCATTTTCGGGACTGTCTGACAAGCGATTCAACACAACAGCATTGCCAAAGCACTCACGACACTAACCAAAGCTGTGGGCTCACATGAAGAGGAAGGCAGCACAGCGGTTCTTCCTCTGGGCGAACGTTTCGATGACTTTGGGAACAAAAATTGCGAAAGACAGGACAGGAGCTTGCTAAGCTAGGAGCTTGCTAAGCTAGTAGCTAGCTAGAACCAGAGCCAGAAGGCTCTGTCTACAACTAGCGTTAGCAACCATGCGCCACCAGTGTTTGCCACAGGATTTTCAGAGACTATGGGGGGTGAACCTCCGACCCTCTAGGGTGGTCCTGGGGCATGCCCCCCGGGAATATATATATCTTTTTTTTGTACATTTTAAAGTTAAATGCATCAATCTGGTGCACTTTGAGAGCAAAATAAAGAGGCTAGATCTATGATGAACTTTGTGCTCAAAACATAAAATCGACTAGACTAGTGCTTCCCAATCCTCTCCTCGAAGCACCCCAGCCGTTCAATGTATTTGTTAAATTCCACCACCAGCACACCTGATTCAACTTAACTAGCCCTTTATTAGTTGAATCAGGTGTGCTGGTGGTGGAATTTAACAAATACATGGATCGGCTGGGGTGTCTCGAGAGGTTTGGGAACCACTGGACTAGAGCATACATTTGAGCCATCAAAGAAATTAAGCAAAAGTGGGTACCTGTGTTGAACTGGTTTATTTTTTTTAGAAAATAAGAAAATATAGTGGATTACTATTACGACTACTACCACTGCCAATACTACTGATACATCCCTATTGGCAAACTTTATATTTAAAAAAAATAGTATAAAAAAAAGCAAAAAATATTTAAGATTTAATTACATTTTCCTTTTGGTTCATTATACCACTGTGGCGGGACTAATTAGACTGCGCAGATTGATTGATTGAATGAACATTTTATTAACAGATTGCAGAATGGGTACAATACAGTACAGCTCAATACACACAATTGTTAAGGGGATGCAGACCAGAGAAAGACTTTCGTCTTGTTTACATCAGGGTCCCCCATTTTCAATTCATAATGAATTGTAAGTAAGGGTGCAACTTGCTCCGTGCAATCCATTCTTTGTGGATCTAGCCCACTCTGTTACTAGGCTTGAGTAAATTGTGATGAACCAAATGAGAATATCAATTCAATTCTACTTATGTGAACGAAAATGTCCAGTAGGCCTAACTAAATAACAGATATACATCTCTGTTACGCGCAAGCAGCGTTTGATGGCCGAATCTGTCAGACGGCACTGGAGTACATACAGTACTGTTACATCCAGAACACACACACACATACACAATTACGCAGGCAACATAGGACATTTTTTTTGTTGCGACGTGTACGTTTGAGAACACTACCGTAATGACAGAGAAATGAAGCAAGCTGACAAGTTCGGCCCTCACACAACTCGGTCGCTTTTTCGGGAGCCGCAACGGGAGTGGGGAACATAGGACCCGGGGAACATAGGACCTTTTTTATCCCTACCGGGGAACATAGGACCCGGGGAACATAGACATGCTCCCCAAAAGCACACGTTTGCTCCGCAAGTTCAATTGTGGGGATGCACCTGCTCCGCTTGCTCCATTGCTCAGGCGCCCATGACCCTGTTAGGCCCTGATAATAGCCCCATAAAGATCATTTGTGTGTGAGAGAGGATGTGTGTGTTGTTCCAGAAAGCAACCTCTCACGGTCGCATAGGACAGCACACACCTCCACGCCGCCGTGTCTAATATGGCCATGTATATTTCAAGATGCTGTGTGTAGAACAGGCTGAAAACCTGCACACAATAGAAGACCGAGGCCTGAGTGCAATGTGCATGTGTTGCATGTCAGCCTTCCTAAGCACCACTCTGCCTTGGCAGAGAAGAAGATGCAAAGCAGCTGGTTAGAATTTTAATTTGAACGCTTCCACGCTGCCTGATCATTTGCAGGACTGAAATATGTCCAAATGAGCCAGCTGTCAATCTGACTAGAGTAAGCTAGTTATCTGACCTCAATCAAATTGAAACGTATAAAAAGAAAGATGATTTACTCATGCATGACATGTTTTTAATGGATTTCTATCTCTTTAAATAATAATAATAAAAAATAATTCTGTTACAGCTGCTGAGCTATATAGCTAATATATCCATTTGTTATTATGTGTTATCTCTCCACTCCACACTATGGTAGTGCTTGTGTCAGTACAGGACATAAGATTAAAGAACAAAAAAAATATTATACATACATACAGTATGTAAATCAATATCTAGTGAAACGCTTGCACTGTTGAGTCCTGGCTTTAGGCAGAATCACGAACAGACAATGTGGAAAATGCCTTGGTGTGTGTTCAGCCAAAACACTGTTGACATGCCCACTACGCAAAGTGTGCACTCTCTCACACATACACTGCTCTGGACACGCATCCACTCAACTCATAGAAAATACGGCATCAGGCTATTATCCTAAAAGTATCAATACTAATAAAATGGAGTATTGCATTGTTTTGAATGGCTGGGTATCACAATACCTTTCTAGTTTCTGTGTATCGTGCAACCCTAGATCCCAGGAGTAGCATAAAAAGTGAAAATGGGATAGGACCTATTATTGAATCCTGGGGGACTCCACATGACAACGGGGCAGAAGACAGGCACCTATGGAAACAGAAATGTATTTATTCTACAAATAAGGGGAAACAAATGAAAATGAGTGCCATTAATGCATTCATTTTCTATTTATATGTGTGTTGGGACACAAGTTGTTATTTTGCAAATAAGTCACTTCATACAGCTATACTAGATGCACTAGATCAGATCAGGCTGACTTTCCAATTTACAGTACTAAATTCTGATACCAAGAGCCATAACACATCAGAAATCAAAGCCACTTGAATTTCAGGAAAGGAAAGACGTGGTTGGGGTGGAGCTGGACTCTCTGGCAGTGGTGTCAGAGAGGAGGAGCCTTGCTAAGCTCCACACCATCATGGACAACCCCTCCCACCCACTATACACAGCCGATAGACAGAGCACGTTCAGTGTTAGACTCAGACTCCCAAGATGCAGCACTGAACGTCATAGGAAGTCCTTCGTATTAACAGCCATCAGACTGTACAATGCCTCACTGTGCCTCAGTGAGCACAGACTATACATCCAAAACAATATAAATCCCTGTATATCCCTGTATATTGTATATACATATTTTAGAATGTATATCTCTGACTAGGGCCAGACTGGGGAAATAATTCATACCGGGAGATATAGCGCGAAATATAGCCCCAGTCAGGTCACTTTTTAAGCGGGGGGTCTGGGAGTCCCTCACCAGGAACATTTTAGTTACAAAGACTTAATTTCCTGCTCACTGACTGATAGGGATGGGAATTGATAAGATTTTATCGATACGATTCCCTTATCGATTCTGCTTATCGATTTGATTATTTATCGATTCCCTTATCGCTTCCTGCTTTATAATTTAACTAAATAAATTGGAAATGCAACAGAACTAAGCTGGTTAGAATAACAACATGCAACTTGACATTTCATTTATTGTTGAGCCCCCATGTCAGAAAAATACAAAAACTGTAAACAAAACAAAAATAATTAAATATAGCCTACCCTTAAATAAAATAATGTATTTGAGATTCTCTTAACACTTTGACTGCCGGGAACCGTCTTTAGACATCTTTGCTGGCCATGCTAAAGTTGCCGGAGGACACGTTACGTCGTCCTTATATCAATATTTCAAAAATCTGCGATCGGATTCATATGTCCCCTCCGCTGGCCTGAGATCCACCAGCAGGACCCACTGAGCTCTCTGGCGGTTCAGGAGCGCCATCTGGTGGCCGATCGGCGCAATCGCCAAACAGGATGTGGCATAGAGGTTGTCCGTAGTACTTCCGGGCGCTCGCTATAGGTCATGGGACTCTGGCTCGTCACGCTACACGGTGATCGATTGGCAATAACTCGATAAACAACATGATTTGGACGTATATACCATTATACAAGCTGGAGATGGACCGGGTAAAAATATATCCCATAATGATAAGATTTCTACTCTACGATGATCGCCCAACGGCGCGCGGAGACTGGGGTGAGTTTCAGCGTGTAACGTTACCGTCTTCGATACTAACTGCTATTATCAACATTTGACCCACATTAGATGATTGGTATAACGCTGCCCACGGAATTATAAACGCCCCCTCGCCCATCCGGTCAACATCAGATGACGTGTAGTAACTTCTAGAAGTACGTCTAGTTGGAATTTTTTATATCGCGCTGATTGCCATCAAACTGTATTTCATCATCAATATAATGCATTTGGGGCTATATATCACGTTCTGGAGAAAGCTGCAGAAAGAGATGAAAACATACTTATACATTAGACCATACTTTACTATGAATATGTGAATGAAAAAGTTTAACGTTGCTACACAATGAACAATACATATAGGACTTTGAATGGGCCCTAATAATGGCAATGTAGCAATAGAATTTAAAAAGTTATAGCCCTGCAAAGAAGGGGACTTTCTCCATAGACAAATAGCGCTGGCAATCTATGGTATATCATGAATTTAACCTTAGGCAGTCAAAGTGTTAACATTTATTTATTTAAAAAAAAAATTATTCTTAAACTAATTTAATCTATTGAATAACGACCTTATACAGATACAGTTCAATATCTTAAACTAATTGAATCTATTGAACCGTAGTTGCATTCAACAGGTTGTTATTCCTCTGACTTCTCTGTCTCGGGTCTTTCAGAAGACCAGCGCGTGCGCTCACACACACACACACACACACACACACACACACACACACACACACACACACACACACACACACACACACACACACACACACACACACACACACACACACACACACACACACACACACACACACACACAGAACTCCCTCCCCGGGCCCCTGTCCTGTAAGCTATGGGCTCGTGTTGCTACACGGACATGTTTGTATGTTGCACGGTACCTACTAGTAAACACTCAGTCAACCCTCCGTCTCTTATTATATGTGAACTAAAGAGTACAAGGTTTACACAACAGCCCCCACCCCTTTTTTGTATTTGTAATAATAATAATAATAAATCAAATTTATATAGCGCCTTGCATAGAACCCAAGGTCGCTTTACAATCAGGACAAAAAATAGGGCAAGGAAAGTAGGGGGGGAGGGGGAAGAGGGGATGAGGGAAAGTAGGGGATAATGGACCTAATTTAATCTAAAACTAACTGATTTGGAAAGCCTTGGTGAAGAGGTGTGTTTTTAGAGCGGATTTGAAGGTGTCCAGGGTTGGGGCGTTGCGGATTTCGGGGGGGAGAGAGTTCCAGAGGGTAGGGGACGCCAAGCTGAAGGCTCTGTCCCCAAAAGTCCGTAACCTGGTGCGAGGGATGGAGAGGAGACCTAGATCAGAGGATCGTAGGTTCCGGGATGGAGTGTACTGGTGGAGGAGATCAGACAGGTACCGGGGGGCGAGGGCATGGAGGGATTTGTAGGTGAGGAGCAGGAGTTTGAAGGTGATGCGGAACCTGACTGGAAGCCAGTGGAGATGGATGAGGGTGGGGGTGATGTGCTGCCAGGGCTTGGTGTGAGTGAGAACCCTGGCAGCTGAGTTCTGGACATACTGGAGCCTGTCCAAGGCTTTGCTGGGTACCCCGAACAGGACTCCATTACAATAGTCCAACCAGGAGGTGACAAATGAGTGGATCAGGGTCTCCGCCACAGAGTCTGAGAGTGAGGGTCGGAGACGGGAGATGTTCCTGAGGTGGTAGAAGGCAGACTTGGTGACAGATTTGATGTGGGAGTGAAATGAAAGTGTGGAGTCAAGGGTGACGCCCAGGTTACGGACTTCGAGAGACGGGGAGATGGAACAGCCGTCAACGTGGAGGAGGAGATCTCCAACCTTCCCGAGCAGTGCCTTGGGGGCCACAACCATGAGCTCTGTCTTTTTGCTGTTGAGTTTAAGTAATTTGGTTGCCATCCAGGTTTTTATAGCGTGGAGGCAGTTGACTACAGACTGTGGGGGGAGCTGGGAGGATGGTGAGGTGCTGATGTAGAGCTGAGTATCATCAGCATAACAGTGGAAGTCGAGTCCGTGGTGACGTATAATCTGACCGAGGGGGAGCATGTAAATGGTGAATAGTAGGGGACCCAGCACAGAGCCCTGGGGGACACCGTGGTTGACTGGGGCCGGGGGGGAGGATGAGCCGCTGACGCTGACAAACTGAGATCTATTAGTGAGATATGAATGAAACCATGACAGAGCTGTACCGGTGATGCCTAGGTTGTCGGAGAGGCATTTGAGGAGGACTGAGTGGGATATTGTGTCGAACGCCGCGGAGAGGTCGAGAAGGATGAGGAGGCTGATGTGTCCGCTGATGTGTACCGCTGATGTGTACCGCTGATGTGTACCTGTACTACCTGCTGTCAGTTGTTATCTCTCTCTGTGTGTCTGTATGAGCCTGATTAGCCAGCGTCAGCTAGGTTGAGCTAGCGTCAGCTAGCGCCAGCTAGCGTTAGCTAGCGTTAGCCAGCGTTAGCTAGCGTTAGCCAGCGTTAGCTAGCGTTAGCCAGCGCCACCGAGTCATTCATTAAATGAATGACTCGTTCTAAATCATTCGAGTAGTTTTCAATCACTGCACTGGAGCATATGACCTAAACCCAGGCAATTTCGAGCGTAAGGAATCAAATAGTCTGCCATGGCTACATGCTAACGCTTATTGTTTTGAAATGCGCAACTGTCGGAAAAACATGGCATCGATAAAGGAATCGATAGTCACGGAGGCATGCGATTCCAAGAATCGGACAATTAGGAACCGGCTCCCAACTGGAACCGGTTTTCGATTCCCATCCCTACTGAAATGTTCAACAAAAAGCATTAATTGTCAAATAATATTGATCACATTAACTAGACTAGATGTTTTTGAGGAAATTAGAAAGGGAACAACCCTTGTGTCTGATCAGATTCTTATTTTTTTGATAACTTTGCAGTGATTATGTTTGTAGCCAATATATGTGGCAAAGGTGTGTAATCTTTGAATTATCTTAGATTTTTTTTTACTTTCTCTTTCATAAATTGTTTATTCAACTTCAGCCCTGATCATAACCACAACATATTGTTTTTTGTAATGTCAGATTTAACAACAACTCTTTTCAGAAAAGTGGGAGTATTTCATTTTTTATCTGACATTACAAAAAAAATTAAATGGTTATGATCAGGGCTGAAGTTGAATAATAGATTTATGGAAAAGAAAGTTGGAAATGATTTCAACTTATAATATTTTTATGGCGTTTTTCAATTTAGTCCCCTAATTATGGTAAGAGTATAACACAAGGGTTAAATTATTGATTTGCTTCTTGGCAGATTTAACATTGCGCTTTTGACAGGGGAGATGATGATGCATTGCATGGTAATGTTAGCTAAACATCCACGTGTTTATTTTATCACTGACTAACCTGGTGGTCCCTTGACCTTCTTGGTGCAAGAAAACACTTGATGAATGTTGCCGGATTTAGCAGCATTTCCTGCAATGGCCTTTATTTTTTTTTGTTTTCTCCCTCTCTGCTCCACCCTTCCTCTTTTTTCCACTGTCCATCTTGACATCAAGGCTGAAGGTCAAGCACAGGTTATGCTTGACGACGTTAATTGTCTTTCGCTCTATCTCTCCCTCACTACCTGTCATTCTGCAGAGTGCCATCTGCCATTCCATTTCGCCGTCTCCGCTGTCAATCAGTTATATGGCCTGGTCCCGCCTCCACCAATCACATGCGGCGGCTCCATTTGTGTGTGAGTGAGAGGGAGAGAGAGATAGAGAGAGATAGTTCTCCAAGAGAGGGAGGGAGATATAGAGAGAGATAGTTCTCCAACTCTCCTGGTTGTTCCCCACCCACCTAGGTTATCTAACTATCGCGCCGGCGCAACTAGAAACACTGGCCTGGCCTGCTTCTAAGTTCAGTGGCCTGACTGCGGGCAAAAAATATATATATATTTATATAATTCTAATTATTATTATTTCTTTTTTTTTTTATCTGTGCAGGCCAGGCCACCGGGAAAACTCCCGGTGCTCCCGATGGCCAGTCCGGGTCTGTCTGACTGTATACTCTTTTTATTATTATTTATTATTATAGTTTAGATTTTTGACTACCTGAATGTTCATTGTGAGCGATCTGTTGTGCTGAATTTCCCTTGGGATCAATAAAGTACTTATATTCTAATCTATCAGTGGCGGCTGGTGAATTCTTCTCCAGGGGGGGCGCTATACCAAACATTTTGCAAACATGTACCGAGGTATCACAATGTCACACACACAAACACACGCGTGCACGCATTGGCGAAACTACACACTGAGTAGTCTACTGTGCACGCCAGAGCTTCGGCGAAACCACAAGGTACGAATATTTAAGTAGGTAGAGTACAACTATCACCATTGCCATCAATCAATATATGATCACAGTCAATGCAGCCACGTTTCCAATAGCGCCTACACAAACATGCACGCCCAGATCTCAAATCTCTCTCTCTCTCTCTCTCTCTCTCTCTCTCTCTCTCTCTCTCTCTCTCTCTCTCTCTCTCTCTCTCTCTCTCTCTCTCTCTCTCTCTCTCTCTCTCTCTCTCTCTCTCGGACTTGGGAGCAGCATATTATCACTGTATTCATTTGTGCATGCTCCCACGCGCATGCCCGTATTCAGATCTGTACAATAATAATCACAGAGGTATATCTTGTCATTTGAAACAAGTTACCAATATATTGTCCCGGGTGATTATGCCCCCCCCCGCGGCGAAATTAATTAGTATCCCCCTCTATCTCTCTATCTCTCTCTTTCTCTATTTCTCACACACACACACACACAGCATGACGTGGAATCCCAGGCACTATCGTTACACAAATTAGAAGGAACTGCAAAGGATCAGACCTAGTAGTATGTAGTATATACCAGGCCACGTGAGCGGATCGGCGCGGCCGAGAAATCCGCTCTTCGCTCTTTAAAGCTTGGTCCGCTCCGCTAATCGCTCATGTTGAGCCCGCCCCCAAGTCGCTCTCCGCTCGCTCCCCGCTCACCTTGAATCGAGCGCTCCCCGCTCCCCGCGCCAGATCGCTCGGCAGATATTTTTTTTTTTTTGGAGCATGGTGTAAATTAGCTCAAACTACAACAGTCTACACCCCCTGGGCCCCTTAACAATTGTTTGTATTGAGCCGCATTGTAATTGTACCCATTCTGCAATGTTAAATAACGTTGTTTATCCATTCACTAGCTCTATTAAGCGATGATAGGCTAGCCGAGCCACAATGCTATGGTCGCTGCCATTAACGTTAGCATGTAAGCTAACGACAACAACAATGGTGTCGATACTTTTTCTAACAGGAGTGAGTGACAAAGCCTGAGATATCACAGGTTCACCCTTCTCATTGGTTGAAAATGGCCTTCATGTTTGTACATCGCCATCTGTTGCTTTGGCATTGTACTGCATGTATATATTACATCAACAGTGTTAACCCTTAGGAGTCAACGGGGCGTATTGCTCCCGTGGGCGGAGAACAAAATAATTAGAATGTCTTCTAAATGCTCTAAACGTACATATTTTCAGAAATCGATAAAAATAGAAAAATGACAATTTCGAGTGCTTTGAGATGTACTATATATGTCTCATTACTTGCTAAACATAATACGACTTGTAAATACGTTTAATTCTTGCTAGATGGTATGCTTGTAATTATTTCCGTTTGCGAGAGAACTACAGCGCGTCACGAAACACACATACACGCACGCGCGCACACACACAAGAGAAGCGTGTGCGCTGTGAATAGGTGTTAGACCCCCGCGCAGAGGTGAGAGGTATCAGAGACTCGCTACCCCCCATCCAAATTCTATACAACAGATCGGCATCGGCTTTTCATAATATGTATGAATTATCTCTTGCAATAATATCCACGGGACACTGAGCTGCTTCGCAGAATAATGTGGTGTGCGTGTATGTGTGTGTGTGCGCTGAGACGCAGCGTCGAGACGAAACTTGTGTCGAGTCTGCTTCTATGTATGCTTCTTCAGCGCGAGAGGGGGTGTTTCTCACTGTCTGTCGTTGATAATATAATCTGAAGAGGTCCTGCATTATTATTATTATTATTATTATTATTATCATTCTCTAGAATACACGGGACCCGATGGAACGTTAATTTATGTATTAAAAGTAGTCTAACATGCTTTTCATCAACATAACTGGCAGAGACAGAGTGCGTGTGTGTACGAGTTATCTCGCAGTTCATTCAAGCACGCATCACGGTGATGACAGCTCTCTAGAGAAAGGTGCGCTCACAGGGGCGTAGCTGGAGATTCTGGGCCCCATGAAAGAATCAATTTGTGGGCCCCCAATCTATTAAAAAAATGTGGGGCCCCCAATCTATAAAAAAATTTGGGGCATTTGCTGGGCCCTTGGAATCATCCTAACCCCCCCCCCCCCCCAGCTACTCCCCTGCACACACACACACACACACACACTCTCTCTCTCTCTCTCAAACAGAGAAATCAAAAGAAATCAGTACATTACCTTGTATTACTATTGTAATCCAAAAGCGATATATAGGGTTGTTCATTGTACAATACAATTGATACAGTTGATGTTTCTTGTTGATTATTATTCTCTATGTGTATATGAGCATTTTTTCAATACCCAACTATGTAGTGGCCGCTTGTCGCTAGGCTAGGCCTCCTGCTGGGTCCATTCACTGGAATAACAAAGGAATGACTGGGCCTTTGCTCCAGGTGTGAAATGGTTCTAGTGACAATGATCACATTGAATTCTGGGAGTGTAGTTCTCTCATCAGATAGCTGAATGAACTTGGATCAAGTTCAAGTCCTATACTGAAAAGTTGTTAGGATTTTACCAGAATGTTTGATAGGACATTGATTGAAAACTATCGTCTCAAATTTGACAATTGATGGCTTATTTTGAAGGTATGAATCTGTAATTTTACATTATGTAACAAAAAAAAAAGAGAATATTCTGAGAAGGTGGAGCTAGAAACTTTAGACTTCAGGGGGTTAAACCACTGTGAGCGGCCTGGAGTGGATTGGAGCGGAGGAGAACTCTCGCTCCGGACGTCGCGCCGACTCATTTTAAAACCCACTCCTCGCTCACGTCAAAACTGCCCGCTCCGCGCCCCGCGCCGCTCACGCGCCGCGCCGCTCACATGGCCTGGTATATACCAAGAATAACTTCAGTATGAGTACAGGCTGTACAGCATATTTTGCATATTGTTAAAAGAGCCAAGGCTAGCTTGCGTAAATTAAACATAGACTTACCATCACAAGAGTTGAAGGGGGCGAGATATTCAGCTGTCCACAAGCCATAATCCACTTTTTCTTTTTTTTTATCCACTCAAAAAGAAACTCCATTAGCAGTCCATACCATGGGCATGTTGCATCTGTCCCCGTCGTTTTAAAAAGCAGGAATGGAAAGCAACGGCATTTACATGACTGCATCCAGCTAGCCATATAGCTTCTTGTTAGCCAAAGTAGCCAACACTTCTTACCACCAGCTAGAAAATGACAGAGTATATGTGACGTGCTCTCACAGAATCAGTCGGATGTCGCAATTGCTCATTTACATAGAATACACCTTTTCTGTCAAACCGCGGATTTTTTTCACTTTTTTTTCTTTTATTTTTTAACATTATTCTAATAAAACAACACCTTGGCTTTCATAATATGTATATATTATTTCTCATTTCGACTGGGAAATATGATTTTGAAGCGTAGCAATGAGAGATGGGGGGAACAATAATAATAATTAAGTCGCAGTTTTACTGAAGCGTCTCCTCCCGTCTCGCCCTGCCAATCTTCTCTGACACATGACACAGCATGGCAACAAGAATAACTATGAATGATAGGCTTGTTTGTTTGTTTGTGTGTCTCTTGATTGTCCAATCAATGAGTGTTGCTATACAAGTCGCGCGAAGGAGGACTTCTGTCAGAGCTCACGGTCAAGTCAACGTTATGCTTATGCTGGCCCAGCCAACACGTTAACGCTGGTATCGATCGGTCTACACTCTACATCTGTATCATCTGTTTTCTTTTTAGATTTGTATTCTATTTTAGTTAATAATGGCATCCCGCGATCCGGACCGGGGTGAAGAAGATGTAATCGCTCGGCTGTTAAACAGCAATGCGGTGCTGTCTGCAGAGTCTGGTGATAGATGGCGCCAGCTTATTAGTGATTATTTTTTTGCACCGGGACCTGATCATATTGATATTAATAAATCAGACTCGGACTCGGACTCATCCAGTGACACTGAGACCTCAGATTCAGACTCTGTGGGACCGCTGCAGCTCTCGGTCTCGGATAGTGATGAAGAAGAGACGAGCGAGATGGAGCGAGATGGAGAACCTCTTTTTTTAATAGACCCGACAGCTGGAGTGCTTCAAAGACTACAGGGCGAATACGCAAGTGTTGAGGTTGGATGCAATCTCGAAAAGGCTCGTTTATTTGCTTGTACCTGCAAGCTTAACAAAGGGCAAGCCTGCTGTACGCGGTTTACTCCTGAAGATATGGTGAAAATGCGCGACCAGATTCAAGAGCTGACTGCTGGTAAGAACTTATCCACTTTGCGAGAGAGAGAGAGAGAGAGAGAGAGAGAGAGAGAGAGAGAGAGAGAGAGAGAGAGAGAGAGAGAGAGAGAGAGAGAGAGAGAGAGAGAGAGAGAGAGAGAGAGAGAGAGAGAGAGAGTCTATCTCTCTCTCTGTATCTGTGTGTGTCTCTCTCTCTGTATCTATCTCTCTATCTGGTGTATACCAGCTTGTTGCTGCAGGGTTTGAATAGTTACTAGGTGAAAGAAATAACATGTGAAGATGTCAAATTATTCTATTTGCTCCGTGTGTGTGTGTGTGTGTGTGTGTGTGTGTGTGTGTGTGTGTGTGTGTGCAAGAAACAGAGCGAGTGAGTGAGAGAACTTGATCAACTTCAGAACTGTAGACTGTGATAATGCTGCACATAAATTGTGTGTGTGATGTACATGTATGTTTTTAACTGATGGCAGTGAATAACGGTAATTTTGGTGTCATGTCCCAGGTGAAAAACACATGTTCCTGTTAGGAAAGATTAGCAGCACCATGAACCTCTCCAAAGACACTTTATGTTCCAAAAGGAAAGATCAGAAGGAGAGGACGCATCAGAGGACGTCTTATTTCATAGATGGCCAACAAATATGCAGAGAAACATTCAAGTTTCTTCATGTGTAAGTATTATTTTTGTATTAAAGACATTACCCGGTACTGGGTCCAACTTTAAAAGCATGCTGTAACATTGCCCAACAATACATTTTCTGAAAGCTACAAGTGTTTTGTTTTAGAATATAATCACCAATGATTACTTACTCTTGTGACAATGATAAATAAATGCATTATATTCTATTTACAAAAGTTAAAAACTAGTCTAATGTCATTCATAGATTTCCTTAACGATCATAACAAACTCCCCTCTGCATCCTATACAGTTCATTGCTTTGTGTTTGCACAATAAATAGATTGTTATTTCTCACGTTCTTATTTGGCTTAATGTCCATGTTTATGTGTTTCAGAATTTCACAAGACAAGCTCACGGCAACCAAAAAATTTACAATATTCTTTCATTCAGCTGATACATTTCTTCATTTAATGTTGCAGGTCCACTACCCCAGTGACCCTCTTCAGCCTGGCCCAGTATATTTTCTTGTGCCAAGAAAGTGTGGAGTATTTGGTGTTTGTTGCGAGGGAGTACCCCAGCAGGTAAACTACCTGATCGACGAGGCCCACTGCAGCAGCAAAGGGTCTAATGCAGTGATCAGCTACCTCCACCATTTTTTTGCACACTATGGCCTTGGGGAGAGGCATCTGCAGCTGCACTGCGACAATTGTTCCGGGCAGAACAAGAACAGATACATGCTCTGGTACTGTGCTTGGCGCTGCATGGTGGGCCTGCATGACACCATCTCACTGAACTTCCTCTTGGTGGGTCACACCAAGTTTGCCCCTGACTGGTGCTTTGGGCTTTTCAAGCAGAAGTTCCGCCGCACACCTGTCTCCTGCCTTGAAGACATCTGCTGGGCAGTGAGACAAAGCACAGTCAGCGGTGTGAACATCCCGCAGCTGGTTGGGTTGGAGTCTGGGGAGGGTTTGGTGCCATCGTATGACTGGCAAACCTTCCTATCCCCCAGTTACCGCCCACTACCCGGAATCAAGCGGTTTCACCACCTCCGCTTCACACACCAAAAGCCTGGGGTCGTCCTGGCCAAGGAGTTCCAACACTCACCAGAGCAAGAGTTTGAGCTACTGCGCCCTGATGCAATGGTGAGGCAGGAAGATCCATGTCAGCAGGAGAGGCCAGGACTGGATGCCAAAAGGCAATGGTACCTCTTCGACAAGATAAGAGACTATTGCACTGAGGAGACCAAGGACATTACATGTCCCCGACCTTCTGTCCCTCGGTCAGGTGTGTGTGAGTGAGTGAGTGTAGTGTATGCATTTGTAATGGTGTGAAGAATGATGTTCAGCTACAGTATGTTAGTAATACCGTTTTAGTATTGTTAAATTGTGAATAATTTGGGTCAAGCAGCCATTGTAAATAAAAGTCCTTTTATTTAATGTACAAGTGCACCACCTACAGGTATGAAAAAGTCAAGGCTTTTGTGGTGCGATTCATAATACCGGTGCATTATGGTTAACCTACAGCAGAAAGATGTCTTCAACTGTGAGTAAGATGCTCTGCTCCTCGCTCCGTATAGAAAAACTGTTAATACTATAATTTAAGTGATCACATGGAAAAGTCATCAGTATAATTTTATGACTCACTGTAACTTATGTAGACCACAATTAGTTCGCTGATAATTTGTGTAAATACCTTTATTACTGACTGAGAGGTGACGGAAGTGCACGCTGCTTTTATGCACATGTTGCTAGTTGCTAATGTGCATTTTTCTGTTCTGTAGCTTGATGCAAGCTGGAGCGAGCGACCGACTGTATTGTTTGACCTGCTGGTTGTGTGTGTCCCATTCACGGGTACAGTTATGTGAAATGTTTAGGTTAGTTTAGCTTATAGTTTTGTTAACGTGACTGCTGTTACTTTTTGTAAACTGAGGGTGGCAGCATAACGTCATTGATATCCTTGATGCCATGTTGAAAAATAGCATGGTGTTTGTTGTCTCGGGCCAAGGCGTTGAAAATTACTTGTATGATCTAACGTTAAGTGTGTGTTCTCAGATTTCATCCTATGTACGTGTTTTCCCCATTGAGGGTCCCTGCAGGATATTACTTTTAGATCTACTTGCATGTCCCAGACATTCTGTCCCTCGGGCCAGGTGTGTGAGTTATAAAAAAAAAAAAAAAAAAAAAATTAATTAAATAAATTTATTCTAATTAATTAACTGAAAACTTTGAAGGCTTTTTTCTCCACAATAAGGTTTTGCTAACATCCGATATGTAGTAACTAACTATTGTAATAACTTGCTTTATATTTGGAGTAGAAAGGTGGTATTGGTATCATTGGAAAGCTAACATTCTCCTCTTTCCATTGGTGTATACATCTCAAAATGTGTTTTCGGGTCAATGTGACTGATTTTGTAAGAGCAAGTCACATATTGTCTTCCTCTGTCTGTTGATTGTTTCTGAATTGAGATATCAGGCTGATGAGGTTGAAACTCTTTCACTCCAGTGTTCATCTCTCAAAATGTATTGTTTTGAGGGATTTACCTGCATTTTTTAGGTTGGAATGTTCTGCCTCCATGATCCATGTAAGCTAGCAAACTCTCCGTTCTGTGTGGAGGGAGTGACAACACAGCAGTGACCCTGCTTGCTTGGAGCGCTAGAAAAACGCGCCCCGATTACATCATATTTGAACGCACTGATAGGCAAAATGTATTTGCTTGACCTATTTAATTGGCTGCGATGATACAGTGACACGCACAGTGTGCGCGCTACGTCTATGCGCCCAGCTTTAGAGGTACTCTCTATATCATATCAGACAGTGACGTCATGTGAATCACAAAACAATGATTTATATTTGATATATTAACGTTATTGTGCATTTGAAACACAAACATACTTACAATGAGTAAATATTATTCATTTTAAACAAAGTCTAAAATAAAAATAAAATATTTTCTTCTTCTCCTGCTCTCTTTACCAGGGGGGGCGGCGCCCCAGCACCCCCTATGGGCCGGCCGCCACTGTATTCTATCCTTAGTGTCGATCAGCCTCCCCCAGTTCTCTAGCTGTAGAAGATCATAGTTTGGCTGCTGCCACTCAAGTCCAGAATCAACTCCATCTTGTCAAGCCAACTGCGGTATTTGAGGTTTGACGAATTGGATTGCTTTCTGGTGGCGAAATGGTTAACACCATGGTATTTAACTGCGGTTCGAGGCTCATCAGAAGACAGGAAGTGTCTGAAGAGTATCCCGTGGCCACCAGTTATACATAGACTACATGGGTACTACAGGTTGGAAATAGCAATGCAACATGGAATATTTCCAGTTTCCAAAGTCTGGATTTCAGGATTCACCATGTCCACATGACGTCTTTGTGCTAGGAATGACAATGTCATTTTTGAAACAGGAAATATACTGTATACACAGTGCTGTAATTCTGAGATATATTTGCCCCAAGGCTCTGCTAGAATATAATAGACGTATGTTGATCAAACTCAAGATGTTGATATGTTAGCATGGCAACGGCTTAACCTCTTAAGCCCGATGGGTCCGGTACCGGACCCAAGCCATAAATCCATGTCTACAAACTGTATAGATTAATGTTGCGTTTTTTTCCAAATGTAGCCAAGAGTAAAGACCCTAATCCTGTCAAAACAGCAGTCATAGTGTATATTTTCAGCAAGGCCTAACAAAAATAATGGTTGGTTTCAGGTTGCCGACCGACCCTGCCGATTTAGGTGCGACCCAATATATTTTATGAGTTTTTAAAAAAAATTATATATTAAAAAAAAAAAAAAAAAAAATCCGACTTTTTTTTTTTTTCTTTTTTTTAAAGAATAAAGTTTCATAGAAATCTTAGTCAAACATTTAGTATTATGGATATTAAACATGCTGGCAGAGTACATGCATCCATGTTGTTGTGAACATTTTAATTAAATAAAGAAATTCCCTATCCATAGTCGCCGTGGGAAAGAATAAAATAAAAAAATAAAATAAAATAAATTCCCTACCTACCCATGGCCAAACTGACAACCAACCTGAAACTAACTATTATTTTTGTTAGGCCCAATATGTATTCGGGCCATTCGATTTCCCCATCTAGCTATGGGTCAGCTTTCCATTACATAGTTTCACTGTGCATCACCTTGTTTGTAGAGCTAAATCTATATTTTATATTATAGCTATGGATACAATACCATGGTCATTTGACAGTAACTATCTTCCGTTCAAGATGCAAAAAAGAATAAATGCTTTCATGAATACGTTCACGCGTTATCCCGTGGTGAATATGAGTATAATTTCGGAATGATCCGGGCTAATTCCTGGGAGACCGGCTACAGGGCGCAACGTGAATTCTACTAAAACCATTGGCGTTTCGTCCCTGGACACGCTACTATTTTCAAATCAAACCTATATCTAGGTATTATGTTTCACCATGAATGCATAAAAGGGGGGGGGGGGGGGGGGGGGGGTCGTCATTTCTGATTATTTGATTGCCAGTAACATCATTTGTTATTACCACAACACACGCCGATCAGGGGATGGGTATGATAACCTTGCACGATCAAGCTGAAATTGACGTCAGATTGTCCGTACCTGTGGTCAGTGGTATTCCAAAAAGAATATTCCAATTATTCCATTCCATCTGGTCCATCCTATGTCCATCTGGTCCACAACATAACCCACCACAACATATGGATCAGCGGTCCCGAAAACAATTCAATGCAATCGGGTGAAGCCCAATAGGTTTCCCATTACTAGAAAAGTCAGTCCGGAGCGGTTTAAACGTAGCACCCGGTCTGGAACAGGGTTTACTGCACTCTCGATACTGCCTACTAGCAGGATCTGGCCGGTACTGCACCTTCAGAGTCCCAGTATGCCTTTTAACGGCAACATACAGGTCCCTGACATTGAATAGGATATTAAAATCAAAAAAAGGGGAAAACGATATATATACGATATATATACGTTTTTGGCCAATAACTGATTGACCGCCGGGAATTAGACGGAGCCCATCATAGCACTCCCTCGCTTTAAAAGATAGGAGTGCGTCACCTTGTTTGTAGAGCTATAACTATATTCTATATTATAGCTATGGATACAATACTATGGCCCATTTGACATCACCTATCTATCGTTCAATATGTGAAAAAGAATAGATGTTGTGACCGTGGTGAATATAAGTATGGTTTTAGAGCGGTCTAGGGTAATTCCCGAGTTATAGCCTCATACGTCAATTCCACTATAGACGTTGCCGTTTCTTGCCTGTACACGCTATTATTCCGAAATCTGGATGCGGCCGGTATTGCACTTTGGCGACCTCAGACTCATTCCCTATGGTAACACCAAGGTCCCTGGATGAATAATGAATACAAATATCGAAAAAAAGGAAAAACGATCAAATAACGTATATATACGTGGTTGGCATTCAACGGTTGTCGGCCAAAAATGTAATCGTTGTTGGCGAGGATTGAGTTAACGGCTGCCGCCCAATAACGTATATATACGTGGTTGGTCGCGAAAGTGTTTAAGTGTTATTAGTGAAATATCTGTTTAGGAAATGTATTCATATACGAGCAAATATATGTTGATGTGTTAGAATGGCACCGGCTTTGTTTGGATTGGAACATTCCAGTGGCAGTTGTGATGCACATTCCAACGTTTTGAGTCTCACTCACTATCCAAACATGAAACTATCCATATTTTCATGAGGGTCCGGGTGTGACATCACTGTTTCTAATCAAAATAAAGATTGTTTTTAATGGAGAGAGTCCTAGAGAGAGAGGCACCGCCCATGGACATGACAACAGAACATTACCATACTGCATTAGCTAGGAAAAGCCTATCCATTCAAGAACATTACCATACTGCACTAGGAAAAGCCTATCCATTCAAGAAAATGACCATACTGCATTAGCTAGGAAAAGCCTATCCATTGAAAAATTACCATACTGCAGTAGCTAGGGAAAACCTATTGTAACGAACACAAATATGTCTACTATATTTTTGTGTTATTTGGTTGCAGTGCCATGTTTAGTCACTGGGTGGCACTCATTGTTTATACTTGATTTAGCTACAAGTAAATTGAGCCAGTGACCAGTGGTGCGTTATTGAAATCATCTGGGGTTGCATGCACCTAATGCACGCGCGCTCCCGGCGCGTGCGCTCGCTCCCGCGAATGCGCATTTAATGTCCCCTCGCTTGAGCACAGACTAAAGACAGTGCCTCTGTCATCTTTCTCTCCCATTACAGAAGCCGAGACCCTGACACTGGTAACGTCGAACCGTCCGACTACATGCCAGCTGGACCAGCTACCCTCCCCACTCCTCCAGACCATAGCACCGGACATCCTCCCATTCCTAACTGCAACCATCAACTCCTCACTCAACTCGGGGGTGGTCCCCACCTCCCTAAAACAAGCCAGAGTCACGCCCCTCATAAAAAAAAAAACCCAGAACCCCACCGTCATAGCCAACTATCGCCCTGTCTCTCTTCTCTCCTTCCTTTCTAAAACACTTGAACGTGCTGTATCCAACCAACTTACTGCTTATCTCTTACAGAATGACCTCCTAGACCCCAATCAGTCTGGCTTCCGGACTGGCCACTCCACAGAAACGGCCCTCATTGCGGTCACAGAGGCACTTCACTTAGCAAAAGCGAAAGGCCTCTGCTCTGTCCTGATTCTCCTAGATCTATCTGCAGCCTTCGACACAGTCAACCATCAGATCCTCCTCGCGGCCCTCGCAGGAATGGGAGTGGCTGGATCTGCGCTGACATGGCTGACATCATACCTCAATGACCGCTCCTACCAAGTGTCATGGAGAGGGACTCTGTCGGCCACCCGCCCCCTCCGGACGGGTGTCCCCCAGGGCTCGGTCCTAGGACCCCTTCTCTTCTCCCTCTACACTAAATCACTGGGTAACATTATCACGTCTCATGGCTTCTCATATCATTGTTATGCCGATGATACTCAACTCTTCCTCTCCTTCCCTCCCTCAGATATCCACGTCTCTGAGCGGATCTCGGCCTGTCTGTCCGACATCTCCGCCTGGATGACGACCAACCACCTCAAACTGAACCTAAGCAAAACAGAATTGCTCCACCTGCCGGCGAAATCCTCCCCCCTGACCGACCTCTCCATCACAGTCGAGAATGCAGCTGTGACCGCGTCGCCGACCGCCAAGAACCTTGGTGTTGTCCTCGACGACCAGTTGAACTTCTCTGCTCACATCGCAGCGACAACCAGAACCTGCAGATTCCTCCTGAGCAACGTCAGAAGGATACGCCCCTTCCTGACAAAAGAAGCCACCCAACTCCTCGTCCAATCAACAGTCATCTCCCGCCTCGACTACTGCAACGCACTGCTAGCTGGCCTCCCGGCCACTGCCACCAAGCCTCTTCAACTCATTCAAAATGCAGCGGCCCGCCTGATCTCAAACCTACCGAAGTCGGCCCATGTCACCCCACTTCTTAGGGACCTGCACTGGCTCCCCATTGCTGCACGTATCCGCTTCAAGGCCCTCGACCTAGCATACCGTGCGGCAAAGGGAACCGCTCCCGCCTACCTCCGGTCAATGGTCTCTAACTACACACCCTCAAGACCCCTACGCTCTGCATCTTCTGGCCGCCTCAGATCTACTCCTATCCAAGCTCCCGGAGGGTCATCAAAGAGAAGCCGCCTATTCTCAGTCCTTGCCCCACAATAATACATGGTGGAATGAACTACCCATCCCAGTTAGGACAGCCGAATCCTGTCCAATCTTTCGCCGTCGACTAAAGACTCACTTCTTCAACCATTATCTGAAATGATAAAAAAAAATAAAAATAAAAAATAAAATCTAACCCCGACTAACCTTAATGTCATGCACTTGTCCTAATAAACTAACCTACACTGTAACACGCAACACTTTGATGAACATTGTTACTCAGCTGATAGAGTTATACCCTTCTTGCTGTCTTGTCGCACAGAACTTGTAAGTCGCTTTGGATAAAAGCGTCAGCTAAATGACTAAATGTAAATGTAAATGTAAATGTAATTGCCTCTACGAATGGAATGTAACACATGTCATTCACAACAAGTTAGTTGTGAATGTATTCTGAGAACGTATTTAACACACCTGACGACCGGCGCTATTGATATGCAAATAGCGAGTACTTATCTGGAAGAACGCCTGCCAGTGACTCACTTCACTTCCTGTCTTGCCGTCCAGCGCAGTACGTTAACTTGTCTCCTCAGTAACGATTTGGTTTCTGTCTGTCTATATATCAATCTACATGTATTTTGAGAGAGTATAGTGTCGTATGTCCAGGCATTGTATGGTTGTAAAGTATCTATAGAGGAAATAAAAGGTGACATGTTTGAAACAGTAGCAGTGACTGACTGACCAGCTCTTTCATAGGGCTGCTCCATTATGGCAAAAATCATAATCATGATTTTGATTTATATTGAAATCACGATAAATAAACACGATTACTCATTGATTTGAGAACATCTTATAATGATGACTTGAATTTGTTTTACCTTTCTTCTCGGCCAAAGGCTGCCTTTCTGTCATCTTCTACAAGTTACCAAAGACGTTTCAAAATAACTGGAGATATGCTCTGTGGCTCTCTCCTCCCTCTCAGTCTCAACACGAGCTGAAACTAGTGTTTGGGGTTGGGGGGGGGGGACTTTTGTGAAGGAAGGGTGTGCTGCATTTACAACACAAGACAAAATGAGAGCAACATGGCATGCGGCACAATAATCATTTTATCTTGATTATCTTGTATTCGTGAGAAGCCAAAATCGTAAATGAAATCAAAACTCAATGAATTGCCCAGCCCTATCTCACACGTGACATCGCACACCTCAAGGAGTGTTTCAGTACCCGTTGCATTGTCTATAAACACAGAGTTTCCACGCTTCGCTTGGTGGCAGCCTCAGTTGCCAGTGCCGCAACATTTTCTGGGGTTGCAGCAGGGGCAAACATCTGATATCAACTTTGGGGGGGACAATTACATGAAATTTTCTCAAGAGCAATTCCTGGGACACACACAAAAAAAGCATTTCAGCTCTGCTGTCTGTGTACCATATCTTGCCTGCTCTGCCTAATGACATCATTATGAAACATTACCATTAGTATTTCACCTCTTTCTTATGAAAGTGTTTCAACTAGTCTAAGGGCGGGATCCACTAAGAATGGATTGCGTGGTGGGAATTGTGTGTGTGTGTGTGTGTGTGTGTGTGTGTGTGTGTGTGTGTGTGTGTGTGTGTGTGTGTGTGTGTGTGTGTGTGTGTGTGTGTGTGTGTGTGTGTGTGTGTGTGTGTGTGTGTGTGTGTGTGTGAGAGACGGAGAGAGAGAGAGAGAGAGAGAGAGAGAGAGAGAGAGAGAGAGAGAGAGAAAGGGAAAGGGGTTGTTTCATTCATAACAGTGGAAGCGATACAATTCTATTGGTCGCCTCGCTTAAAAAGTCTATACCAGGGTTAGAGATTAAAAAAAAATTTCAAGGGCTTTTTTTGCCCCCCTTAATTGATTTTTGGGGGCTTTTTTTTTTTTATTTCGGGGGCACTGAATTTTTATGATGAACGGTAGGGGTGGGACGGTTCACAAAATGGACAGTTTGGTTCGTATCACGATTTTGGGGTCACGGTTTTCAGTTCGATATACGTTCATTTTTATTAAAAAAAAATTTAACACTCAAATCTAAACATGCTTCTCATTTATTAAAAATAAAATAAAAGGTTTACAGTGTTTACAGCCTTAAATAATGTTTGGCACACAAAGACCGAACTGACTGAAAAATATAGGCTACATTTGTCAAAGTATTAACTTAGTGCAAACAAACAATATGCTCAGCCAGCACTAGACTTTCCTTTCTTTAATTAATATAAACACACAAAAACAATGTCAACCATGTTTAAATTCCCTGATTGTCAGTTCTTAATGGAACGATTCGTTTTCTGCTTGAAATTATTATGTTTCTGTCTACATTTATTTAGACTAACATTATTTAAATATTGAGTGCAACTGTGGTGGATTACGTAATTCGGTGAGTTGGAACTATCTATGGGTTGGCGCCGGGTCCCCACGGACATTTTAGCATGTGGCACCTTCAGCTCCGGTCACATTAGGAGGAGTTCATAACATCAACAAGCAGCACGAAATCGGCAATAGTCCCGGTTGGAGTTAGTAAAACACAGTTGTATGTTAGTAGGGATGGGTACCTTTCACATTTGAACCGATACCGGTACCGGTACCGGTACCTGTGAATCGATACCGGTACCCAACGGTACCTTTTTTCGGTACTTAAAAAATAAAATAAAAAAAAAGATAAAAAAAAAAAAAAAAATTAATTTTTATTTTTTTTACTTTTTTTTTATTTTTTTTTTAACTTTTTTCTTTTCATGTCAACGTTCACACGCACAATATATGCTTACCTAGGATTTGACTTGATTCAACAACAAAGCAGTCGGAGCAATGACAAGCCAAAAACTGTCGAAAAAAAAACTGTTTTTTTATTTTTATTTTATTTTTTTTTCGGTTTCTCACTTGATTCGATACTCGGTAGTACCGACGTGTTTCGGTTCGGTACCTCAAAAGTACCGAATTCGGTACCCATCCCTATATGTTAGCCTTCTTGGATGTTGAATAAACGCCTATCATTGTCTTTAAACACCCCGCCTCTCAGACTCCCATTTCCTCCTCTGCTACAGTAGCTAGTAGCTACGGTGACATTTCATTGACTGTACAGTATTAGCTTGCGGGCTGCGTCGGGCTACCATAGTTAAAACGTGCGTTGTGTTTACAAACTGCTAACGCTATGGCAAGATGTGTGTAGGCCTATGTAATGTTAATGGCTATGTTTTTAAAGTCGTAATGAAGATTGATTTATATTGTGCGTGCCATTTTTACACAAACTGACTAGCACCTGGCTGCAGTGCTGCTGCTGCTGCTGCCTGCAGCCAACGCTCACCGGCTCCGCCAAATGAATTTTTTTATTTGCGCGTCATCTGAACTGTACGATACACAGACGCTCCATTACCGGATAAATATATATATATAATTAGTAAACTGTCGGGGGCATTAAGTGCCCCCCTTAACTGATTTTCGAGGGCATTTTGTCCATTTTCAAGGGCATTATGCCCCAAGCCCCCGTTAATTTCGAACCCTGGTCTATACATTACGAAGTAAACGAAATACAATACGAAATTAACGGAATACTATACTATGTGAAAAATACTATGGTGAAAAATACGTTATGCTTAATTTGTATTTTCATGACACATTGCGTCCTGTGTTTTTGTCACTATCTTTCGTCATTGCATATGTTTGTAATATTCTATTCCAATTACATTTGTCACATAATTATACTATATTCTATTGTGCTATATTTTATTTAGTTGATATCCCATTTAATTGTATTCAATCTCTTTATTAAGTTGTAAATCCCTGGCCTATATTTGATTTCTATTGTGCTTAACTTAGTTCATATTTCATTTTATATTACACCACCTCTTTATTGTGATTATGACATAACCCTGCAGCACCCAAAGGAGTGAAGGAGAGGAGTTATTTTTTATTTAATAATAATAATAATAATAATAATAATAATAATAATAATAATAATAATAATAATAATAATAATAATAATAATAATAATAATAATAATAATAATAACTTCATAATAATAATAATGACGTTGCATTACTGCTGATCAGCACGCCTATCAGAAATAAATGTCTAATGTATGATAATCTCAGAACTAAGCATTTGAAATTACCTGGTTTAGTGCTTAGCCTTAGACTTGGAGCAAATCACGCCACGTTGCGAAGGCTATCTCGGCACGTGGCTTTATATTTCTCGAACTAATTATATACTGTCTATAACAGTGATCCCCAAACTACGGCCCGCGGGCCGGATCCGGCCCGCCTCCACATTTGGCCCGGCCCCCTAGAGCCCCGGATAATGCATTATCATTATTATTATCATCCAGGAGGGAAAAGACACTTTGGATAGTAGGGACTGCATCTCTGCCTGTCCTCGCCAGGAAACACTTTGCAACTGTGATCTCCTCTGGCAGTAGTTGGATATTGTAATGTGTGGCGAGGGGTTGCAGCAATTCCACTGAGAGAAACTGGTCTGAGGCTGGATAACATGCCTGTATGCCTCTCATAAGTTGTTCTCCAACTCATGAGAACCTGCTCTCAAGCTCTTGCAGCATTCTGTCGAGGACTGGATAGAACAGTCTCTGTCTCAACTGATCTCCTGGGCTGAGGTCTGAGCTTGTGCCACAAGATGACTCAACTACATACTCGTCCATCCTTTTCTGCTTCCTCCTTTGGCTGGTAGTATGTTCCTCAATCCCAAGGCCATTACATATGGCCTTTGTCCTGTCATACATGTCCACTGCCATCTAGGGATGCACGATATTGATTTTTTGACACCGATACCGATAACGTTATGCTCCTCAATCCGATACCGATAACCGATATTTATTGTATTATAATATTTTTTTAACTGTATATATATATATATTTATATATATATTTTTTATCAATTTTTTTTTTCTTTAGTATTTATAAGCTCCGACGTCATCGGTACTGCTATTGGTACTCGAGTTTTTTTTTGAGGAATTTAAACGTCGCAAACTAATCTTGTTGGCAGTTGTCTAGGTCGCTTTCACATATAGTTTTGGTGGACTCTGTGCGGTTCTGGGGGTGAAGTTGCAACATTGTTGCATTCTTCATTTGGTTCGCCTGCGTTCACACAGATATCTGTGAGGCGGACCGAGACCTTCTGAACAATGTCACGCGGTCGAAAAGGGCGCTTGTCTATTGGACAGTGGACATGTGTGTGTGGCTGTGATCCTGTGTGTGCGCGCACGCATGTGTGTGTGTCTGTGTGTGGACTGCGGAGCCCTCCAGATCAGCGGAGCCGAGTTTTGACATGGCATTGATCCATTGTTCTATTGAAGCACATTACCACCATCCTCTCGCTAAACAACTTGTAGACCACAGTGTTTTTATGAGTGCCCACAAGTAGCTGTTTTATTAATAATATAATAAGCCGCGCGCCTCGGTAATAATAATAAGCCGCGTTTTTTCTTCCTTCTTCCCAAGATGCACAGATATATAGATAGATAGATAGATAGATAGATAGATAGATAGATAGATAGATAGATAGATAGATAGATAGATAGATAGATAGATAGATAGATAGATAGATAGATAGATAGATAGATAGATAGATAGATAGAGAGATTAGATGCAGTGTGCTTGTTTTGCAGTGAGTGCTGCGAGCAGTGGTAATAATAATCACTTCCTATATTTGGTTCGCGTTTGGTTCGATGAAGCCGAACCGAGACCTACGTTTTCAGGCGGACTAGAGTTCGCCTGCTTGGTCCGCGGACCGAGTTCGACGCGCATTCACACAGACCCGAAAAACCGGACTATCGAATTCTGGTCCGAAAGTCCGGACCAAACAGCCCCTGTGTGAAAGCGACCATCTCTCCTGCCTCTGTCTGCGCGGGGATCTCTGTGCTCTCTGCCTGCTGTGCTCTCCTCTCTTCTCCTCCCACACACACACACACACACACTCACTCACTCACACACGCACACACAGACATGAACGAAATGTTCAAAAGTCTGGGTCTATTTTACTAAAGTCGATGCTGACAACGCTCGTTGCCACAAGTGCAACAAGACATTTGCCAGTAATGTATAAGCGCTGGTACTTGTCAATGTGGCTGGTGGGGAGATAACGTTAGCTCCGAGTAGAGTAATGGCTGACAATCCGGAGGTAAATAAAAGAACGAGAGCTTCTGATTGGTGGTAAGAAGAAGAGGTGTGTGCAAGCCGTGGGACGTAATTGGCAGATCGACTGTCTTGTCTCCGAATGTAACGTGACTACGTCACAGCCAAGAAAGGGAGCGCTGGATTTGTGAAAAACTCCCTGTTCCTAAACCACACGCTATCAGTTTTACCACAGTACTGGCAAAACGGGAGGAGGCTATAATAAAAACAAGCGCCCTTCATCCAAATCCACCCACACCGGATTTCTTTTAACCAAAAAATGTATTATGTTATCGGAGCTATCAATAACGTTATCGAGTTTATCGGGATGACGTCATAATTGCTGATATCGGCCCGATAATTATCGTGCATCCCTACTGCCATCTCTGAGGTGCGATAACCTTTGAGTGTGTCCTGCACTGTGCTTTTAAATAGTACAGAGCTAGAGCTAGGTGGTCTGTAGGTACTGTATATTTATTTCATAAATAGTGTTATTTATTTCATTAATAGTGTTATTATTTATTTCCTGACTTTTTTTTCTGTGAAGATCCCGGAAAGGGTTATTAATATTTGGTTATGTGTGGCTTTCTGGAAAACAATAAATGTTTACGTTTAGGCACCCCTGCGATCGTCACACTTTTTCTGTTACAAACTGACCCCGGCCCCCACCAGAGAAGGGAAAATGTTGTGAAGGATCAGATTAAACCGAATATATATATTTATTTATGGATATATATTTAATAGTATTTGTATATCGTTTGATATCCCTTGTATATTCCTTGTACATATACACTGAATATCCCTTTAGTCTACTAACAGCCCATAATAGTTTCATTCTCTCATTGGACAAGAACTTGGCGCCAGCAGCCAAGCCCCTTGGTTCAAGTTCAATCGTGCCGACGAACATGTCGTTACTAGCCCGGTTCCGCGTAGGAATACGTCTGGCGAAATACGAATGGTACAATTTGTTCACAGCGCATATATATATGGCGCAAGTAAAGTAGAACTTTCTTTTAGTCCCTTAGCCCTTAGTTCTTTACCCTCCAACCTAGTGGCAAGACGTTAAGCCTCACCCACGATACACGTGTGGTGCAGTATGGTCAACTCCCCTGAAATTTCGTTGTATACTGTGCAATGACAATTAAAAGTCTATTCTATTCTATTCTAACTTGGCCTCAGAATGGCATTGAGACATCGTGTGGATTAATAGTTGAATTGTCATAGTTTGGCACTATACCGTCGAGTGGGACGTATTTCTATTAAGTTAATAATAGTCTATTATGTATGGTGCATCGTTCGGTTAGAGTTATACAGTGAGTAGTACCCCCATCGTTTCCTCGCGTTTTCTAGAGTCTTAACCAGGCTGGGCAGACCACGTGTGGTGCTTTCATCCGAGGAGTTCTGGGCTAGGACGAGTGGACCTGCACATTGGATTACCTTACCCGGACGACGGCGAGCCCTACACGGCTTGGATTATCTACTTGCTTTGGGTGCTTTGATTTATGCCATGGATAACAGCCAACACTGGTGAGTGTTGGAACTACCCCCCGAGAGGAGTCCAGGTGAGACGGCGCTCTACCCCGAGTGAGGTCGCCTCACGTCTCTTCGTTGTGGACCGGCAGCTACCGTCTACAAGAGGGCCCAACTGTATTCATCTGTGGACCAAGGTTCTGTGGGCACCGTGTTCAGCACTCTGAATTCTCCCAAGAAATCGTTGGCCAGATGGGATATCGCCGGCGGCTCTCCTAACCCCCCCCCCCTACTGACTTACAACCAGCAGGACCCCCCTTTAGTATATCCAGCTATAATCATTAAGTACCATCGCTATAGTTCCCTAAAGAACCAGGTTGTATACTTGCTTCCTGCGTAACCAGAGATTGGACATTCAATGTTGATTTGCCTACGAATACTCATTTGCCTTACAAGTGCATTCAAATCATAAATGTCATTAAGTGAACGTTGTATATACCCTTTGCTATATATTAAATATTCGACTTATACATTTGTGTGGACTTGGTTTCATGGTGGGAAAGTGTTCATCATATCTATATTATGTACTGTGTGGCCAGTAGTTAAAGTACATAAAGCGGTAGTGGTTTAATGATACCATACTTATCAATACAGTCAGGGAATTGTACCCCTCAGTTACAATTGGTCCTTCGAGCCGGAGGGTAACTAGTGTAATATTAATATAGTGTTATTAATATTGAAATGGCCTATGATGAACACTCCACGAAACGGTCCTCCTAACGTAGAACGCCCGCGGCGCAGACGACAGACACCTCAGTACTTAGAGGATTACGCTGTCAGTCAACTACCTAGCCTTCGACAAACGGTAAACGCGGTAAAAGTAGAAAGTAAAATTATGTCTGACCTTAACGACCAGGTTACCCCGACCACAGAGGCCCTAGTGGGTTCTAATGTAACTGACCAAGCTCACGGTGGGGACCAGGAGGGAGCTGACATGCCTTTACCCCCCGCCAATACCGAAGAAGTAGTCCCCGACCAGCCCCGGGAGGAAGACAACCCTACAGAGAGAGAACTCTGCACGGAACAAGATGAGGAGAGCGCTGAGGAGATAGAGCTCCAGGACTCCCCAACGAGTACAGCCAGGAGCGGCTCACCTCTGCAACCGTCTTCCCCCAGCGAAGCGGAGAGGATGCTATCACAGGCGTTCCTCGTCAGCCTGACAGCCTCTACCGAACGCGATCGACTCCAGGGTGAACGCGATCGACTTCAGGGTGAACGCGATCGACTCCAGACACAGCAACGGAGCGAAGAAGAGCGCATACGCCTGGAGATGAGACGCCTTCAGACGGAAGAGAATATGGCAAGAGACCGAGCAGACACCCAGCGTGCCGCTGCCGGTGCCCAAAGAGAAACAGAGCGCGACCTCGCTCTCATCCAGCGCGAAACCGAGCGCGACAGACTACAGGGCGAGCGCGTCAGACTACAAGCCGAGCGCGACAAGTTACAAGCGCAGCTAATGGAGCAGCTGATCACCAAGGCAACACCCTCTCCCTCCGCCAGGGGTTCAAGGAACTCGTCGAGACAACAGTCAAGGGCAGCATCCCCTAACCGAGCAAGCGACCCTGAACTTGACCAACAGACCAAGCCTATACCCCCCGCAGACCCCCTTCCCCGACCGGTCCAAGCGAGACCCAGCTACAAGGAAGGAGCGGCATACACTGCGGAGAAGCTAAATAAACGACTACAGGATCTAGAGGACCTGATAGAAGAAGAAGAGGGAGAGGAGGAGAACCAAGCCCGACGACAGCACAGTACTCCACCGGACCAGGAGGTCCAGTACAGCCCAGGCTATACCCCCGCGGCGCTGCGCTACAGACCCCCGACTCTATTCACGGGTGAGCATGACGCACGACCAGCCCCGAGGAATAGCACCTGGACCAGCGGGCCATGGTACCCTGCCGGTACCAGCCCACAGAGAGGCGCAAGAGGAGACTCGCCTAGGAGGCCTCTCCCCCAACGCTCGCCGATGTATCAGCCATCCACGGCGTCATACATTGGCACACCGACGTTTCCAGACTTCACCTATGAGAATCGAGCACAGTACACGGAGCTCCGGATGTGCTTAGAGACAATGATGGTGGATGTCGCTGATGAACGCCACAAGTATGCAATATTACTGAAGCACCTGAAAGTACCCCGAGCGCACAATATAGCGCTAGCCTATGCCACCTCTACGACCCCATACACCGCGGCTCTAGCAGCGCTGGACCAGAGATATGGACGTATATGGGATTACGTAATCCAAGAGATAAGGCATATTGACCGCCTACCCCCAGCAACAGACAATCGCTCATTAGACGACCTGTCTATAAAAGTGCAGTCCCTGGTAGCAACGAGAAAAGGGTATGCACGAGCTATACGCCAACTCTAACGTCGAGAGGATTTGAGAGAAGCTGCCACCCGCCAGACAAGAGCGCTTCAGGCGGCAGAGAGACCACCGTGATCCTAACGGTCCGGAACCATCCCTCCTCGATCAAGCCGACTTCCTGGCGAGAGAAGTCAGCAGCCTACGACTGGATACGTTCGTGCGGAGCACACCAAGCTCCAGAGAGGGACCCAGGAGAATAAACGATGGAAGAAGATCGGTGACTGTCATGCACCAATCAGAATCAGTACCGAGCAGTAAGAACCACAGTACCCCCTCGAGAAAAGAGAAGTGGAAGATGGTGTGCCCGTACTGCGAGAAGGAACACTGGCTGTCACAATGTGACCTGTTCACAAAGATGAATGCAGAAGAAGTGAGTCAATGGATAAAGTCCAACAGGCGCTGTTACCGATGTGCGCGCAGTCACATGGCAGCCGAGTGCCGCCTAAAGAAGAGGTGCAGTCGGTGTGACGGAGCCCACCTAGATGTCCTACACGACAGTAACAGAAGAAAGCCTGCACCTGCACCATCGAGCAGCACAAAGGCAAGTGTCATGTACATTGACCCCGCCAGCAGCAGCGGCGCCCAAGTGCTCTTAAAGGTAGTCCGTGTAACATTGAGCTACCAAGATAAAGTCATGGACACTTACGCCGTCCTTGATGACGGGTCAGAGAAGACCCTTCTGCTCGCGTCCGCTGCGGCCCAGCTGGGACTGCGGGGGAGCGAGAACCAAATGACGATTCGGACAATAAGAAGAGATTTAAAGACGATAAAAGGCGAGAATGTCTCCTTCACTATCGCAGCAAGCGGGCAGCCAGAGCGACGGTATAGGATTACAAATGCTTTCACCAGCCAAGAAATAGGACTATCACAGTACACCTACCCCATCGCCAAACTGATGGATAAATATGTGCACCTGCGTCAACTACCTATCCCGCTCATAGACGGCGCCACCCCGACCCTGCTGATAGGCTCCGACCATGCAGACCTCATAGTCCCGATAGACCGGGTCCATACAGGACCCAGAGGCTGTCCTGCAGCAGTCGAGACCCGCCTAGGATGGACACTACAAGGCCCCCTCGCTAAATCTCTCAACCGAACAGCAGCCACTAGCTGCCTCCACTCCAGAGTGACAGAAGAAGACACCACTCTCCTGCAGCATGTCGAGAGGCTATGGACACTAGAGACAATGCCCTTTAAGAACGAAAAGAAAGACATTCGTTCTAAAGAAGACATTTACGCCATAAACCTCCTCGAGCAAGGGACAAAGAGAGTCACAGTTGGCGGAGTGATGAGATACGCAACTCCACTCCTGAGGCGAGAGGGAATGCCCACCTTTCACGCAAAGAAAGACGCTACAGAGCGGTATCTATTGAACACAGAGCGGCACCTAGCCAAAGACCCCGCTCAAGAGAGTGTGTACCGCGCTGAGATTGAGAAGCTAATCACAGCGGGACACGTGACAAAGATTGACATTAAAGAGGCCGATCAGACGACCGAATCATGGTACGTGCCGCACCACAAGGTCCACCACAACGGCAAGGATCGCATTGTGTTTAACTGCAGCTACCAGATCGGATCCCAAAATCTGAATAAAGAGCTCTTGCCCGGCCCCACACTCGGCCCCTCTCTACTAGGCGTGCTACTACGCTTCCGCCAGGACAAGGTGGCTATCAGCGGGGATATCAAAGGGATGTTCCTGCAGGTGAGACTAGTGGAGGAGGACAAGCCCCTGCTGCGGTTCCTATGGAGAGAGAGGATCGGAGATGAGCACCCCGCCATCTATCAATGGGAAGTCCTCCCTTTCGGAACTACATGCAGCCCGTGCTGTGCTACATTTGCACTACGGAAACACGTCGCAGAGGACCCAGCAGCAGATGAGGAGGTCCGACACAGTGTGAAGAACAGTTTCTACGTAGACAACTGTCTACAAAGCGTCTCGACTCAAGAAGAAGCCGAGGCTCTCCTACTCAAGCTACGCGCCTCTCTGATCAAAGGCGGCTTTGATCTCAGGCAGTGGGCCAGCAGCGACCCGCACGTATTGCGCAGCCTCTCCCCCGCGGACAAGGCTGCCAGCAGCGAGACCTGGATGGCGACAATCCCAGGAGAAGCCCAAGAAATGACACTAGGACTAGTCTGGCGCTTCAAAACAGACTCGCTCCACTATAGACACAAACCCCTGACCACGGAGCAGGGAAGGTCGACGGCGATACCGACCACCAGACGGAGTGTGTACAGAACACTCGCCAGACAATATGACCCGTTGGGATGTATTCTACCTTACACCACCAGGGCAAAGATGATTGTACGAGCACTATGGGACAAGGACCAGGGCTGGGACGACCCAATACCCGCACCCCTTGCCTCCACATGGAGAGAGTGGGAGACGGAACTCCGCTCACTCCCAGGCGTCAATATACGCCGCAGCTACTTCCCACCCACAGTGAGGCCAGAGACATGCAAGATGGATCTACACGTCTTCAGCGACGCCTCCGAAGTAGCCTATGGATCAGTGGCCTACTTGCGTGCCCAAGAGAAGGGAGGAGAGATACACACCGCTTTCATCCTGGCTCGCTCAAGAATAGCCCCACGAAAGCAACAATCTATCCCGCGTCTAGAGCTCTGCGCAGCCCTAGCAGGAGCGCATCTAGCCACGTTAATCCAACGTGAACTCACCATTCCGGTGCACAGAACAATCTTGTGGTCAGATTCCACGACAGTACTCACATGGATCAAGTCTGATTCATGCAGATACAAAGTCTTCGTGGGAGTCAGAGTCACCGAGATTCAAGAGTTAACAGAAACAGCGAGCTGGCGGTATGTGGACACCAAACACAACCCAGCTGACGTCATCACCCGGGGAATGTCCCTAGATGACCTCACCCGTCACAACATCTACAGTGACGGACCAGAGTTCCTCAAGCTCCCGGAAGGAGAGTGGCCTACGCCCACCCCACAGGAGGCGAGTAAAGAGGAGGCTGAGAACAAGAAACCTATGTTCTGTGGACTGAGCACAGTCGCCTCCACAGACCCCAACATAGATGATTGCCTCACCCTACAGAGTGCGCAACTAAAGACATTTCTGTGGCACCACCCAGAGATTCAGCCCACTGCCGACATTTCAGCAGCTGACTACGAAGAAGCAGAACTTCTTCTACTACAACGAGCCCAGAGAGACTCGTTCCCCGACGAGCTAGACTGTCTACAGGGAGGAAAGCCCGTCCCATCAGACAGCAGATTGCTCCACCTGGCACCCGAGAGCGACGCCCATAATCTCATCAGAGTGGGTGGTCGTCTGCGGAGGGCCCCCAATCTACCGGATGACGTTAAGTACCCGATAGTCTTGAACAGCCGACACAAGGTCACAGAGCTGATCATAAAGAAATACGACGAGGATGTACACCACGCAGGAGCAGAGAGAGTCTTCGCGGAGATCAGACGTCGCTATTGGATACTTCAAGGAAGAGAAGCAGTGCGACGCTTCCAGCGAACCTGTCTAGACTGCCGAAAGTGGCGCGCGCAGCCCAGCATACCCCGGATGGCTGACCTACCTCCCTGTCGCCTCCGACTCGGCGACAAGCCATTCCACTCCACAGGCATGGACTGTTTTGGCCCGTTGTATATAAAGAAAGGAAGAAGAACCGAGAAGCGGTGGGGTATTGTATTCAAATGCATGACCACCAGAGCGATACATATCGAACTCCTTCCAACCATGAGCACAGACTCATTCCTTATGGCCTTCCGAAGATTCACATCACGGAAAGGAAAACCGTCTACATTGTTGTCTGATCACGGGACAAACTTCAAAGGCGGAGAAAGAGAGCTGAGAGAGAGCTTCCAAGCTATGGGCCCAGAACTTAAGACCCACCTCGCTCCATCCCAGATTGACTTCCAGTTTAATCCCCTGAACGCACCCCACTTCGGTGGAACCTGGGAACGAGAGGAACGTTCTATAAAGACAGCCCTGTACGCCGTGCTTGGGGCCCAGACTGTAGCGGAAGAAGTCCTAATGACAGTCCTCACGGAGATCGAGGGAGTATTGAACTCCAAGCCCCTCGGCTATGTCTCCAGTGATATAGCAGATGTCGACCCAGTCACCCCCAACACACTCTTGATGGTGCGGCTGGACCCCGCGCTACCCCAGACAATGTACAGGCCTGAAGAAGCGAACGGCCGAAGAATGTGGAGGTACAGTCAAGTACTAGCTGACAAGTTTTGGAACAGCTTTCTACTCCACTACCTACCGTCTCTACAGACCCGCCAGAAGTGGGTAAAAGAGAGAGACAATTTGACAGAAGGAACAGTCGTCATGATTATCGACCAGTCACTACCCAGAGCTATGTGGCCGGCTGGCCGCGTAAGCAAAGTGATCACCGGTGCCGATGGAAAGGTCCGAGCAGCTGAAGTGCTCGTCCAAGGGCGAACTTACACACGACCCGTGGCGAGGCTGATAGAACTGCCTAGACTCCCAGACACTATCGATGACGACCATGACCCCATGACTTTGTGAGTTGACTGACCCTTACAGCGGACCTTGAGTGGTAGACAGTGCGGTTAATCTGTCTCTGCTTAGCTAATTAGGTGGGACTAATTAGGGGGCGGCTGTTGTGAAGGATCAGATTAAACCGAATATATATATTTATTTATGGATATATATTTAATAGTATTTGTATATCGTTTGATATCCCTTGTATATTCCTTGTACATATACACTGAATATCCCTTTAGTCTACTAACAGCCCATAATAGTTTCATTCTCTCATTGGACAAGAACTTGGCGCCAGCAGCCAAGCCCCTTGGTTCAAGTTCAATCGTGCCGACGAACATGTCGTTACTAGCCCGGTTCCGCGTAGGAATACGTCTGGCGAAATACGAATGGTACTATTTGTTCACAGCGCATATATATATGGCGCAAGTAAAGTAGAACTTTCTTTTAGTCCCTTAGCCCTTAGTTCTTTACCCTCCAACCTAGTGGCAAGACGTTAAGCCTCACCCACGATACGCGTGTGGTGCAGTATGGTCAACTTGGCCTCAGAATGGCATTGAGACATCGTGTGGATTAATAGTTGAATTGTCATAGTTTGGCACTATACCGTCGAGTGGGACGTATTTCTATTAAGTTAATAATAGTCTATTATGTATGGTGCATCGTTCGGTTAGAGTTATACAGTGAGTAGTACCCCCATCGTTTCCTCGCGTTATCTAGAGTCTTAACCAGGCTGGGCAGACCACGTGTGGTGCTTTCATCCGAGGAGTTCTGGGCTAGGACGAGTGGACCTGCACATTGGATTACCTTACCCGGACGACGGCGAGCCCTACACGGCTTGGATTATCTACTTGCTTTGGGTGCTTTGATTTATGCCATGGATAACAGCCAACACTGGTGAGTGTTGGAACTACCCCCCGAGAGGAGTCCAGGTGAGACGGCGCTCTACCCCGAGTGAGGTCGCCTCACGTCTCTTCGTTGTGGACCGGCAGCTACCGTCTACAAGAGGGCCCAACTGTATTCATCTGTGGACCAAGGTTCTGTGGGCACCGTGTTCAGCACTCTGAATTCTCCCAAGAAATCGTTGGCCAGATGGGATATCGCCGGCGGCTCTCCTAACCCCCCCCCCCTACTGACTTACAACCAGCAGGACCCCCCTTTAGTATATCCAGCTATAATCATTAAGTACCATCGCTATAGTTCCCTAAAGAACCAGGTTGTATACTTGCTTCCTGCGTAACCAGAGATTGGACATTCAATGTTGATTTGCCTACGAATACTCATTTGCCTTACAAGTGCATTCAAATCATAAATGTCATTAAGTGAACGTTGTATATACCCTTTGCTATATATTAAATATTCGACTTATACATTTGTGTGGACTTGGTTTCATGGTGGGAAAGTGTTCATCATATCTATATTGTAACTGAGGGGTACAATTCCCTGAATGTATTGTTAGATATGATACTTACTACCACTACCTTTGTACTTAATATTCGGCCACCCAGTACTCGGCATAAATATATTATGATGAACACTGTCACGTAGATGAAACGGATCCAACACAAATGTACGAAGTCGAAGTATGTATTTATTCCTACACAGCAATGGTGTGTAGAGCAAGCACTTAATCACTTAATTACATTTATGAATTGAAATAGTATGCACTTTTATGGCAAAGAGTATTCGTCGGTATATCAATAGAGAATGTCCAATCTCTGATGGCGCAGGTGGTAAATATACGACCTGGAATAGTTAAGGAATAACAGCAATGATACTTTAATGATTATAAGACTGGATACACTAGGGGGGTTAATCTGGTCGCTTGTAAGACAACTGGAGAAGGGGGGGGGGGGTAGAGTCTGGCTGTATCCGTCTGGCCGAGGGTATCCTGGGAGAACCCACGGTTGTGCGGCTCGGTGCCTCAGCGATCCTCGATCCACAGGTGAAAGCAGTTGGACTCTCTGTGGGCCGGCTTCCTTCGGTCCACGATGGAGAGACGTGAAGCGACCTCGTCGTGTAGAGCGTCTCCTCACCTGTCGTCCTCTCCGGGGGGGGGTTTCCAACACACGGCAGTGTTGGTCTTTATCCATAGAATAATCACTGTATACAAAGCATAATCCGTGCCTGGGAAGGCGGGCTGTCGTCGGTAGAATAATCCGGTATGCAGGTCCACTCGCTCGTCGGCTCTGGGGCTCCTCGGGTGCAGCCTCACATGGGGTCGGCCACCCTGGATAAGCAGCCAGTTCTCTGCCCGAAACGATGGGGTACTGACTACGATAGTATTCTCACCGCACGAAGCACTACATATGAATAGACTATTATTAGCTTAATAGACTACGTCCAACTCGACGATATAGTGCCAAATATGACTATTCAAATATTAATATACACGCTGTCTCAATACCGATGGTAGGCCGAACTTGGCCTTACTCCCACACGTGGCGTCGCGGGGAGGCTTTACGTCTGTCACTCTATTGGAGGGTAAGAAACTGGACTAAAAAAAGGAAGTCCTACTTTAGTAGCGCAGTATATATACGCACTATGAACAAATAGTACCGTTAGTGGTGCGGTAGCCAGATTCCTACGCGGAACTAGGACTTGTTCGTACATGTTGAGCGGTACGTTTGAACTGGGTCTGGGGGGTATGGCAGCCTGGCACCAAGGTCTCGACCAATAGTAGAATGGAGACTATTATGGGATGTTCAGTAGGCTAGAATGGATATTCAATGCATATTGTACAAGGAATATACAAGGGATATCAGGGAATATTAGAGAATATACAAATACAATTAAATATATATATACAAATAAATATATATATTCGGTTTAATCTGGCCCTTCACAACAGCCACCCCCTGATTGGTCCCAGACCTAATCAGTTAAGCAGAGACAGATTAATCGCGTTGTCTATTTACACATAAGGGTTTGCTGTAGGGGTCAGTCAACTTCACAAAGTCATAGGGTTATAGGGTCATGGTCATCATCGATTGTGTCTGGGAGTCGGGGCAGTTCTATGAGCCTCGCCACGGGACGGGTGTAAGTGCGACCCTGGACAAGCACTTCAGCTGCTCGGACCTTGCCGTCGGCACCGGTGATCACTTTGCTTACGCGGCCGGCCGGCCACATAGCTCTGGGCAGTGATTGATCAATAATCATGACGACTGTTCCTTCCGTCAAATTGTCTCTCTCCTTTCCCCACTTCTGGCGGGTCTGTAGAGACGGTAGGTAGTGCAGTAGGAAACTGCTCCAAAACTTGTCGGCTAATACTTGGCTGTACCTCCACATTCGTCGGCCGTTCGCTTCTTCAGGCCGGTACATTGTCTGGGGTAACGCGGGATCTAGCCGCCCCATCAGGAGTGTGTTGGGGGTAACTGGGTCGATATCCGCCACATCGCTGGAGACGTAGCCGAGGGGCTTAGAGTTCAATACTCCCTCAATCTCCGTGAGGACTGTCATTAGGACTTCTTCCGCCACAGTCTGGGCCCCAAGTACTGCGTACAGGGCTGTCTTTATGGAACGCACTTCCCGTTCCCAAGTACCACCGAAGTGGGGTGCGTTTGGGGGGTTGAATTGGAAGTCAATCTGTGCTGGAGCGAGGTGGGTCTTAAGTTCTGGGCCCATAGCTTGGAAGCTCTCTCTCAGCTCTCTTTCGCCGCCTTTGAAGTTTGTCCCATGATCGGACAATAGTGTAGACGGTCTTCCTTTCCGTGATGTGAATCTACGGAAGGCCATAAGGAATGAGTCTGTGCTCATGGTCGGGAGAAGCTCGATGTGTATCGCTCTGGTGGTCATGCATTTGAATACAATACCCCACCGCTTCTCGGTTCCTCTTCCTTTCTTTATGTGCAGCGGGCCAAAGCAGTCCATACCCGTTGAGTGGAATGGCTTGTCACCGATTCGGAGGCGACATGGAGGAAGGTCAGCCATCCTTGGTATGCTGGGCTGCGCACGCCACTTGCGGCAGTCTAGACATGTTCGCTGGAAGCGTCGTACCGCCTCTCTTCCTTGTAGGATCCAGTAACGACGTCTGATCTCCGCGAAGACTCTTTCTGCTCCTGCGTGATGTACATCCTCATCGTATTTCTTTATAATCAGCTCTGTGACCTTGTGTCGGCTGTTCAATACGATCGGGTATTTAATGTCATCCGGTAGATTGGGGGCTCTGCGTAGGCGATCACCCACTCTGATGAGGGTATGAGCGTCGCTCTCGGGGGCCAGATGAATTAATCTGCTGTCGGATGGGACGGGCTTTCCTCCCTGTAGACAGGCCAATTCATCGGGGAACGAGTCTCTCTGGGCTCGCTGCAGTAGAAGCAATTCTGCTTCCTCGTAGTTAGCTGCTGACATTTCAGCGGGGGACTTACACTCCGGGTGGTGCCGCAGGAATGTCCTTTGTTGTGCACTCTCTATGGTAGTGCAATCATCTATGTTGGGGTCTGCGGAGATAACAGTGCTCAATCCACAGAACACAGGCTTCTTATTCTCAGCCTCCTCCTGACTGGCTTCCCTCGGGATAGGCGTGGGCCACTCTCCTTCCGGGAGCTTTAGGAATGCTGGGCCGTCACTGTAGACATTGCGACGGGTGAGGTCATCTAGGGGCATTCCCCGGGTGATGACGTCAGCTGGGTTCTGTTTTGTATCAACGTAGCGCCACTCTGTTTCTCCGGTTAACTCTTCGGTTAAGTCTTGAATCTCGGTGACTCTGACTCCCACGAAGACTTTGTACTTGCATGAGTCCGATTTGATCCAGGCGAGTACTGTCGTGGAATCTGACCACAGGATTGTTCTAGACACCGGTATGGTGAGCTCACGTTGGATGAGCGTGGCTAGGTGCGCTCCGGCTAGGGCTGCGCAGAGCTCTAGACGTGGGATAGATTGTTGCTTGCGTGGGGCTATTCTCGAGCGGGCGAGAACAAATGCTGTGTAGATCTCTCCCCCCTCTTCTTGGGCCCGCAAGTAGGCTACTGATCCGTATGCGACCTCTGAGGCGTCACTGAAGACGTGTAAGTCCATTTTACATGTCTCTGGCCTCACCGTGGGTGGGAAGTAGCTTCGGCGCATATTAACGCCTGGGAGTGAGTGGAGCTCCATCTCCCACTCTCTCCAGGTGGATGCAAGGTGTGCGGGAATGGGGTCGTCCCAGCCCTGGTCCTTGTCCCACAATGCTCGTACAATCATTTTTGCCCTGGTGGTGTACGGTAGAATACATCCTAGCGGGTCATATTGTCGGGCGAGTGTTGTGTACACACTCCGTCTGGTGGTCGGCGCCGCCGCCGGCCTTCCCTGCTCCGTAGTCAGGGGCTTGTGTCTGTAGTGAAGCGAATCTGTTTTGAATCGCCACACCAATCCCAGGGTCATCTCCTGGGCTTCTCCCGGGATTGTAGCCATCCAGGTCTCGCTGCTGGCCGCCTTGTCCTCGGAGGAGAGGCTGCGCAGTACTTGCGGATCGCTGCTGGCCCACTGCCTGAGATCAAAGCCGCCTTTGATCAATGAGGCGCGGAGTTTAATCAGGAGAGCCTCGGCTTCTTCCTGGGTTGAAAGGCTTTGTAGACAGTTGTCTACGTAGAAGCTGTTCTTTACGCTGTGTCGGACCTCTTCGTCCGCTGCTGGGTCCTCTGCTACATGTTTCTGTAGTGCAAATGTAGCACAGCAGGGGCTGCACGTCATTCCGAAGGGGAGGACTTCCCATTGGTAGATGGCTGGGTGCTCATCTCCTGGCTTCTCTCTCCATAGGAACCGTAACAGGGGCTTGTCCTCCTCTACTAATCTCACCTGCAGGAACATTCCTTTAATGTCCCCGCTGATGGCCACCTTTTCCTGGCGGAAGCGGAGTAGAACGCCGAGTAGGGAGGGGCCGAGTGTGGGACCGGGCAGTAACTCTTTATTCAGATTTTGGGATCCGATCTGGTAGCTGCAGTTAAATACTATGCGGTCTTTACCGTTGTGATGGACCTTGTGGTGAGGCACGTACCATGATTCAGTGGTCTGGTCAGCCTCTTTAATGTCCATCTTTGTGACGTGTCCCGCTGTGATGAGCTTCTCAATCTCAGCGCGGTATACACTCTCTTGGGCGGGGTTCTTGGCTAAGCGCCGCTCCGTGTGCAGCAGGTACCGTTCTGTGGCTTCTGTCTTGGCGTGGAAAGTAGGCATTCCTTCTCGCCGCAGGAGTGGCGTATCTCAACACGCCGTTGACCGGGACTCTCTTGGTCCCTGTCTCGAGGAGGTGAATGGCGTAAATGTCATCTTTAGAGCGAATGTCTTTCTTTCCGTTCTTAAAGGGCATTTGTTCCAAGGTCCATAGCCTCTCTACGTGTTGCAGGAGTGCGGTTTCTCCCTCTGTGACTCGGGAGTGGAGACATCTAGTGGCTGTACTTCGGTTGAGAGATTTGGCGAGCGGGCCTTGGAGAGTCCATCCCAAACGGGTCTCGACTGCTGCAGGACAGCCTCGGGGTCCGGTATGAACCCGGTCTATCGGGACAATGAGGTCTGCATGGTCGGAGCCTATCAACAGGGTCGGCATAGCATTGTCTATGAGCGGGATCGGTAACTTGCGCAGATGTGCATATTTCTCCATCAGCTTGGCGACGGGGTATGTGTACCGCGACAGTCCTATTTCTTGGCTGGTGAAAGCGTCTGTAATCTGGTACCGTCGCTCAGGCTGGCCGCTTGCTGCGATAGAGAATGAGACATTCTCGCCCTTTATCGTCTTCAAATCTCGTCTTATTGTCCGAATTGTCATTTGGGTTTCGCTTCCCCGCAGCCCTAGCTGGGCCGCAGCGGAGGCGAGCAGAAGGGTCTTCTCTGACCCGTCATCGAGGACGGCGTAAGTGTCCAGGACTTTATTCTGGTAGCTTAGTGTCACACGCACTACTTTTAGGAGTACTCGGGCTCCACTGCTGCTGGCGGGATCGATGTACATGACGCTCGCTTTGCTGCTGGATGGTGCGGGTGAAGGGCGCCGTCTGTTACTGTCGTGAAGTATGTCCAGATGGGCTCCATCGCACTTGGTGCACCTTTTCTTTAAGCGGCATTCGGCTGCCATGTGTGAGCGCGCACAGCGAAAACAGCGCTTGTTGGACTTTATCCATTGACTTGCTTCCTCCGCGTTCAGCTTGGGGAAGGAGTCACATTGCGCTAGCCAGTGTTCTTTCTCACAGTAGGGGCACACTATCTTCCACTTCTCCGTTCTGGAGGGGGTACTGTGGCTCCTGCTGCTCGGTACTGACTCCGATTGGTGCATCACAGTCACCGATCTTCTTCCATCATTTAGTCATCTGGTTCCTTCTCTGGAGCCAGGGGTGCTCCGTCCGAATGTATCTAGCCGTAGGCTGCTGACTTCTCTCGCCAGGAAGTCTGCTAGATCGAGGAGGTTCGGTTCGGGGCCATTCGGGTCTCGGTGGTCTTTCTGCCGCCTAAAACGCTCCTGTCGAGCGGGCGGCAGCTTCTCCAAGATCCTTTCCACATTTGAGTTGGCGTAAAGTTCATGCCTCCCCTTCTCTCTCTGCGCTCCCAACATCCCTACCAGGGACTGCACTCTGATGGACAGGTCGTCCAGTGCTCGATTGTCTATTGCTGGGGGTAAGCGGTCGATGTGTCGGATCTCCTGGATCACGTAATCCCATATGCGCCCATACCTCTGGTCCAATGCTACCAGCGCTGCTGTGTATGGGGTGGTGGAAGTCGCGTAGGCGAGCGCTATATTATGTGCGCGGGGTACCTTTAAGTGCTTCAGTAGGATGGCGTATTTATGGCGTTCATCCAATACATCCACCAACATGGTCTCCAGACACATGCGGAGTTCTGTATACTGGGCCCGGTTCTCTTGGGTGAAGTCGGGTACCATAGGCGTGCCAATGTATGACGCTGACTGTGGATACATCGGCGAGCGTTGGGGGAGAGGCCTCCTAGGCGAGTCTCCTCCCGCTCCTTGGTTTGGGCTGGTACCGGCAGTGTACCATGGCCCGCTTGTCCAGGTGCTGTTCCTCGGTGCGGGTCGTGCGTCGTGCTCACCCGGGTATAGAGTCGGGGGTCTGTAGCGCAGCTCCGCGGGAGTATAGCCTGGGCTGTACCGGACCTCCTGGTCCGGTAGAGTACTGTGCTGTCGTCGGGCGTGGTTCTCCTCCTCTTCCTCTTCGTCTTCAGTTAGGTCATCCAGTGCTTGTAGTCTCTGGTTTAGCCTCTCCACAGGATATGCTGCTCCTTCCCGGTTGCTAGGTCTCGCTTGGACCGGTGGGGGGAGGTGGTCTGTGGGGGGTATAGACCTCGTCTGTTGGTCAAGTTCAGGGTTGTTTACTCGGCTAGGGGATGCCGCCCTGGAGGTGTGTCTAGACGAGTTCCTGGAGCCTCTGGCGGAGGGAGAGGGTGTTGTCCGTCTGATCAGCTGTTCTATTAGTTGCGCTTGCTGTCTGTCGCGCTCTGCGTCCCGTAGAGCACCAGCAGCTGCTCGCTGGCTGTCTGCTCGGTCTCGGGCCACATTCTCTTCCCTCTGAATGCGTCTTATTTCTAGACGTATATGCTCTTCTTCGCTCCGCTGCTGGATCTGCAGTCGGTCGCGTTCAGCAGCGGCGTTCAGGCTGATGAGGAAGGCCTGCTGTAGGGTCCTCTCTGCCTCGCTGGGAGAAGGCGGTTGTATAGGGGAGCCTTCCCTCGGGGTACTCCTTGCGGAGCCTTGGGGCTCTATCTCCACGGTGCTCTCCCCGTCTTCTTCCGTGCCGAGTTCTCTCTCGGTAGCGTTGTATTCCTCCCGGGACTCATCGGGGACTACTTCTTCAGTACTGGCGGGGTGTGAGGTCATGTCTGGTTCCCACTGGTCCCCACCGTGAGCTTGGTCAGTTACATTAGAACCCGTAGGGGCCTCTATGGTCGGGGTAGTCTGGGCGTTGGGGTTAGACATACTTTTACTTTCTAGTTTTACCGCGTTTACTGTTAGTAGAAGACTAGGTTGTTGACTGACAGCGTAAGCCTCTAAGTACTGAGGGAGCCGTCGTTCGCGCTGCGGGCGTTGGTTAGGAGGATCGTTTCGTGGAGTGTTCATCATAGGCCATTTCAATATTAATAACACTATATTAATATTACACTAATTACCCTCCGGCTCGAAGGACCAATTGTAACTGAGGGGTACAATTCCCTGACTGTATTGTTAGATATGATACTTACTACCACTACCTTTGTACTTAATATTCGGCCACCCAGTACTCGGCATAAATATATTATGATGAACACTGTCACGTAGATGAAACGGATCCAACACAAATGTACGAAGTCGAAGTATGTATTTATTCCTACACAGCAATGGTGTGTAGAGCAAGCACTTAATCACTTAATTACATTTATGAATTGAAATAGTATGCACTTTTATGGCAAAGAGTATTCGTCGGTATATCAATAGAGAATGTCCAATCTCTGATGGCGCAGGTGGTAAATATACGACCTGGAATAGTTAAGGAATAACAGCAATGATACTTTAATGATTATAAGACTGGATACACTAGGGGGGTTAATCCGGTCGCTTGTAAGACAACTGGAGAAGGGGGGGGGGGGTAGAGTCTGGCTGTATCCGTCTGGCTGAGGGTATCCTGGGAGAACCCACGGTTGTGCGGCTCGGTGCCTCAGCGATCCTCGATCCACAGGTGAAAGCAGTTGGACTCTCTGTGGGCCGGCTTCCTTCGGTCCACAATGGAGAGACGTGAAGCGACCTCGTCGTGTAGAGCGTCTCCTCACCTGTCGTCCTCTCCGGGGGGGGGGTTTCCAACACACGGCAGTGTTGGTCTTTATCCATAGAATAATCACTGTATACAAAGCATAATCCGTGCCTGGGAAGGCGGGCTGTCGTCGGTAGAATAATCCGGTATGCAGGTCCACTCGCTCGTCGGCTCTGGGGCTCCTCGGGTGCAGCCTCACATGGGGTCGGCCACCCTGGATAAGCAGCCAGTTCTCTGCCCGAAACGATGGGGTACTGACTACGATAGTATTCTCACCGCACGAAGCACTACATATGAATAGACTATTATTAGCTTAATAGACTACGTCCAACTCGACGATATAGTGCCAAATATGACTATTCAAATATTAATATACACGATGTCTCAATACCGATGGTAGGCCGAACTTGGCCTTACTCCCACACGTGGCGTCGCGGGGAGGCTTTACGTCTGTCACTCTATTGGAGGGTAAGAAACTGGACTAAAAAAAGGAAGTCCTACTTTAGTAGCGCAGTATATATACGCACTATGAACAAATAGTACCGTTAGTGGTGCGGTAGCCAGATTCCTACGCGGAACTAGGACTTGTTCGTACATGTTGAGCGGTACGTTTGAACTGGGTCTGGGGGGGTATGGCAGCCTGGCACCAAGGTCTCGACCAATAGTAGAATGGAGACTATTATGGGATGTTCAGTAGGCTAGAATGGATATTCAATGCATATTGTACAAGGAATATACAAGGGATATCAGGGAATATTAGAGAATATACAAATACAATTAAATATATATATACAAATAAATATATATATTCGGTTTAATCTGGCCCTTCACAACATATATCATGTACTGTGTGGCCAGTAGTTAAAGTACATAAAGCGGTAGTGGTTTAATGATACCATACTTATCAATACAGTCAGGGAATTGTACCCCTCAGTTACAGAAAAGTTATGTGGCCCTCACAGGAAAAAGTTTGGGGACCCCTGGGCCCTCATGCATCAACGTGGACTTTGAACTTGACCTACTTCCACACGTAAGCACGGAATGTAGAACTAGCGCACGCACAGGGAAGTCGGCATTCATCACACGGTGCGTACGCAGGCTCTATGGTCCTCCGTGTTGATGAATACCACTTTGTTCTACCGTCAATGCTCGTGCATGATTATCCATATATGGTCATGAAAATGAGGAAACACCCCCCATGGGATGTGAAATAATGGACCGACCCGAGCGGGACTCCGAGAAACTCCACGGAGAATTCACTGCTGTCGAACCAAGAAGACACTATCGCGTATTATGATTTATGGGATAAATAAAAGGCGGACTTGTAAACGGTGATGTCAGATATCAACGGCTCCCTAAAACCATTGCTGCAATTCTGCCTGGACAGCTCAACATACTAATAAAGACCGTTCGTTGACCACTGTTTGGCGTTGGTTGTGTGTCATTATAACCGTGCTGTATGAATGCCTTTATTAGTTGTGTTCAATTGGCTATATGATTTTTAGAGGCATCTATTTTGTTGTCGGCTAATAAAGACCGCGCTGGAATATGACTGCCTTTTCCCGTGTTGTTTGATTAATACCCACGGATTAAAGTTCTCCTCAATTCTATTCCAAATCGCGATGGATCTCCCGTCAATTTTCTACCTGCTGCATATGATTTCTAGAGGCATACTACAATCTATTTTGATGTCAGTATTGGGTAGCCTATATAAACAATATAATACGAGAGCATGTACAAGAACAATGAATCTCACTGCATGTTGTATCCTGCCTTTCAATACATGAACTTGAATTCCATCATGTTTGTGTGCGGGACTCAAGGCTGCTGTCACAATGGGTGGTACCGCCGTACAGTAATAATAATAACAGTCCACACAATATCACGATCCATGCCATAGCCTATGTTCTATTAGGACATGATCTGTGACGACAAATGTTCTAGAATGTTTGATTAAGATATCATACTCTGACAGCATGCCTATGAGCAACAAAAACGCGAACTTGAATCCCATCATATACATAGTCTGTCCACTATAGTGTCATTGCAATGCGTTTTCTATTCCTTCTTATACAGTAAAAAGGGGGAAGAACACTATATTCATATGACTTGTATTCTGCTTACAGCTTCGAAGTTCCACTTGTTTCGTTTAACGTAAAGCCTTTTAAATATAATCAAAACGTTCCCGTGTTTCTGCGGTCTGCGCAGAATAATAACGAGTTGAGCTTTATGATTTATGATGAATTGAAAATGGGGGACCCTGATGTAAACAAGACGGAAGTTGGTCTGCATCCCCAATTAACAATTGTATGTACTGAGCTGTACTGTACCCATTCTGCAATCTGTTAATAAACTTTTCAATCAATCAATCAATCAAGCTACGCGGAGCGCAGTCAGTCAGTAGCCTACACCCCGTATATTCCGGCGATAACGCTATATAAACCATGCTGCATTCATTCTGAGAGAAAGATCTATTATTCCAAATGCTATTTATAGGGTTTTGACCATAATTACACTACTGTTGCTATTTTACAATGAACTATAATGAACTACGGTTCGTACAGAACGTGCCAGTGTTATTATGCACAGAAGCTCATTTCCTTGTTGTAATAATATATTCTACCACTGGGCGCTAGGTACGCCAGGTCTGACCTGTGCGTAGATGTACGCACGAAGTCAAGTTCAAGTTCAAATTGATGAATCCCACTCGTTGCTTAGAAATGATCGTACGCACAGGGTAAGCACAGATCTGTGCGTAGAACACGTTGATGCATGAGGGCCCTGGTCTATAAGATCTATTTTCTGCTGTTCCAACGAAACCTCCATCAACGAAATCCATCCATAGATTCTGGCTGTACAGGACGAAATGTAAGGTGGCATAGTCATTCACTTATATAGCCATATTTTTCACAGCCGGACTTGGAGCAAATCACGGCACGTTGCGAAGGCTATCTCGGCCTGTGGCTTTATATTTCTCGAACAAATCATAAACTGTTTATAAGATCTATTTTCTAGTGTTCCAATGAAACCTCACTCAACAAAATCCGTCTATAGATTCTGGCTGTACAGGACGAAATGTAAGGTGGCATAGTCAGTGACTTATATAGCCATATTTTTCACAGCCGGACTTGGACGCCACGTTGCGAAGGCTATCTCGGCCTGTGGCTTTATATTTCTCGAACAAATCATAAACTGTTTATAAGATCTATTTTCTAGTGTTCCAACGAAACCTCAATCAACAAAATCCGTCCATAGATTCTGGCTGTACAGGACGAAATGTCATCCTTTATTTCATCCAGTAAATCAAGGTTTGATTGAGCTGGCAACCTGTGTCTCCGGATGATTTCGGTCTCAATTAAATAAAAAAGGTGATATTCTCCTTCGAAATATTCTTTCACGGGCACGCCTGGCATTACAATGCCTGCGTCTGGCAACAATTACTGCTGCCATGATCACCGCCGTGATCATTGGCAGTGATGCTGGCATGATGCCTCTTTATAGCACCTAGGGATCTGCGCTTATTTACCACCGTGTCTGTGAAGACGGTTGGTACGTCGTGTTAACTTGTCGGTGCAATTGGCGCGGGCCATTGTGGATACCGAGCAGATTCCGACGAGGCTCATTTGCATAGAAAGGGGACATGTTCCGCCCATATTACCTCATTTAAATACACGCCAATTGCACCGGATGCAATGCTGATGGAACGCATGCCACCTCATTTCACCCGTTACGCGTCCTCTGTGCGTGAATATTAAAGGCAACCAACTTGTGTTCGGCTTTTCTCTGATTGGCCGCGCCCCCCCGCCCCCACGCGCAGGCAAGCGCACGTCCCAAATGAAATCCAAGGAGCAAGCGAGCGGCGCGCGAGCGGCAGGCTACTGTTCCAACCAACTTGTGTTCAGCTGCGGTAGCAGTGGACATACAGTACACCTCCTATCTATGTTGGGATTATGTTTGGTCATGACAAAACAATAAAAATCGCTGACAGAGCTCTCATATTTGCGAATGCATAAACTATATCTTAAATTATGGCGGATATAGTTTATGCATTCGCAAAATATGAGAGCGCGCCGCTGTCATTGAAGGGCTTCCTACAACAGAGCACCGCCGCTGCTGCTGCTGAAGCTGTATCAAGCCGGCGGCGGTGCACGGACGCCGGGGAAAAACCACCGCGTCGCCCCGCTGGCGCTTCAGGCTCAGCAGCCTCCACGGGCGAAATAACATATAACGTTACAGTTCCACACTGATGTACAGTGAGTGTCTAATATGGCTGTCGCGAAGTCATGCCTCTCCCTCTGAAAGCCCATCCACGCTGTGTATCATAGACTACCAGATTCGCACTCGTGTATAAACAAAGCCCATACAGTTATGAAATGCGCTGAACTAGAAAGCGTAAAGTTATTATGTTTCGCGTTCCATTGATTAACGCCATTACCTGCTGTGCTGTAGGAAGCAGAGGTACAGTAAGTTACAGTAGGTGTAGGTTACATGTTTAATCAAAGCCCATACAATTTTTCATAATATTTCAAATATCATAATGATGTGTTTTCTATATTATATCCACAATCATTCATCTAAAAAATTGTATGGGCTTTGATTAAACATGTAACCTACACCTACTGTAACTTACTGTACCTCTGCTTCCTACAGCACAGCAGGTAATGGCGTTAATCAATGGAACGCGAAACGTAGTCTATGATACACAGCGTGGATCGGCTTTCAGAGGGAGAGGCATGACTTCGCGACAGCCATATTAGACACTCACTGTACATCAGTGTGGAACTGTAACGTGCTCTCATATTTTGCGAAGCGATTTTTATTGTTTTGTCATGACCAAACATAATCCCAACATAGATAGGAGGTGTACTGTATGTCAAATGTCGGTCATGTGGTGGAAGTGTTTAGTACAGTCACACAACAGAACACCGCTGTAGAGTACAGTCACACAACAGAACACCGCTGGTTCGACCAGCGCTTTTGCCGCGTCTCTCTTTGCGCGAGGGCGTGTGCTAGTGGATTGATTGATTGGCCGTGTGGCCAATCAGAGAAACGCTGAACGAAAAGCTGAACACAAGTTGGTTGCCTTTAATATTCACACGTCCTCTGTGGATACCAAACAGAGTTTCAGAACGATATGCACCGGCTTTCCGTCGGAAAAAGCAGCGCAAACCCTTTGTGGATCCCTCCCTGTGTCTTTGAGATATTAGGCTACTAATAGGGTTCTTACTTTGCGTTTTGGTGTACTGAAAAATGCTCTGATGTCTGTCTTTTTTTTCTGCCATGTCCTACCTGGCTGGCTGGCTACACACACACACCGAGCAATTGATTGATTGAACATTTTATTAACAGATTGCAGAATGGGTACAATACAGTACGGCTCAATACACACAATTGTTAAGGGGATGCAGACCAGAGAAAGACTTTCGTCTTGTTTACATCAGGGTCCCACATTTTGAATTGTAAGTAAGGGTGCAATTAGCACCGTGCAATCCATTCTTTGTGGATCTAGCCCACAGTGTGCAGGTTATTTACAGTAGGAGATGGGCTTCTATCAACTATTATCTTATATCATTCTATAATGGGCATCGATCTACCAGGTAGCTAGCTAGTCAAACACACAAACACTGGTTGATGTTAGTACTGTAGTTTCCAAAACATGTTAATGCCATAAACTTCGGACGCTCTCAAACTTCAATTCTTCCGTTCCACATCCACATGCAAGAAAGTCACTGACCACGACGTAGTATCAACTATTTAATGTCCAATTTGGGTTATACACTTTCACGTTTCCTAAACTTGTAGAGCGAGATGAATAAAGTTATCTACGTAAAGAGAGAGAGAGAAAGAGAGAGGTCTGAAAACTGTCTGGCTCCACTCTCTCATCACTCGGCCTGACTGCCGGTACAATCTGCGTGCGTTATTTTCTTTCTAAACAATTCTGTCACTATGCCGCACCAGACAGTAATCAATGACATCACGGTTATCATGTCAAACTAAAAGTCCCTCGTCCTATCAGCCAAATATCACGTAAAAAACAAACTCTGTAACAAAGAAATCATTCTTACCAATAAACATGAATTGTCTTAACATTTTAACTTCGTTACTGTAAATAATATCTATTTATCTATTTATTCATCTATTTAAACACCATGAAATACATGTCCAAAATACTTTTCTATGAACTGAAATTACTCTTATTTACCAGACTAGGCATTTAGGCACCTACAAGTATTGTAGCTAGCTAGCAAACATCAGCTAACCGCTGATAAATAGTGACCTGTAATTCAATGCAGCGAAAATCAATCAATCAAAAGACTGGTGATTATTATAAATGTGTTTTATTGTATTGAGTGGTAGAAGTAAAGAAATGTCTAACATATCCTTTGTGTGAACTACTTACTGGAAGGTCAGCCACCAATGACAGACTCGGTCATATTCCCACACATGCACTGTACCTGCATCGCTGCTGGGGGGTGGGAGGCAGTTGATCAAACCATTGTGAAGCAAAGGGTGGGGGATCGCAATCTTTTGAAACTTAAAAACTCACTATTAAGTGTCTATAATCGGCACAAGCGCTTTCATTGCGTATTATTAATATTATAAAAATTACATAGTTATGTTTACAGTGATATATTGGGGGGGATATATCATATTTTTCTCAGGATGGGGGGGTCGTGTCCCCCCTGTCCCCTGTCGGATTTCCACCCACGGGTTGCAGGACACTTCAAATGGTGCAGTAGTAATAGACGAGCACAGCAAAAATAAAACACTGGTGTACTCTGCCCATGTAATATCGCCCCTGTGGACACCACACCAAAGAGAATAGCAAGTTAGGGCCCAAGGCAGGCTTCACTGAGCCATCATTCTGAACCCACTGACATTTCCCGACTCCGCCAGTGACTGTCTGTGTGTGTGATGGAGAGAGAGAGAGAGAGAGAGAGAGAGAGAGAGAGAGAGAGAGAGAGAGAGAGAGAGAGAGAGAGAGAGAGAGAGAGAGAGAGAGAGAGAGAGAGAGAGAGAGAGAGAGAGAGAGAGAGAGAGAGAGAGAGAGAGAGAGAGAGAGAGAGTGGAGAAACCAGAGCTGGCCGTCGTTGGAGATATAATCGTTAGGAATAACTTACTCAGTCAAGTGGGTCCAGTTAATAAATGGCTTTATTAACCAGAGAAGATCAAATGTTACAACAAGGAGAGAATATGGCTCTCGCCTAGATCACTAGCTAGGAGACCCAGGACGAGAAGACCAGAATGACGTGGGGAGGATTCCTTTATAGTAAGGAGGGGGAACCCCATAAGATGGGTCAAATGGGGGGGGGGGGCATGGGAGAGGGGACGAATGGAGGGGAGGGGAGGGGTTGAAGAGGGGAGGGGGAGATGAGCTCTGTATTTACTGCTAACTCAATAGAAAGCGAGAGAAGTCTATTTAGTTTTTTCTGCAGAGGGCACATTGCAGCCATTTAGCTTGTCCAATGGCCTCCGATTAACATCCTCTGTCCTGGGGAGGCACCTTATAGGTGAGGAAATCACAACAACATTAACAGCTACAAGAGCAGACAGAGGGTGTGAGACACAGATGGCTATGAAGTAGTTCTCATCATGTTAGAGGATAATTGAATCCCACACAGCATGGTGAGGTTAGATGGATTGGTGAGTCAGAGTGGAGGAATGCTAAGGCTACATCAGAACATTACCAACAATACTTCATGTGATACCCTGGACAGGCTTGATTTGCTTTCCAAATCCAATCCAATCAAATCAGGAAGTTGATTTTCTTAAAGGGAACTTATTATGGAAAATGGGTTTTGCCTCGCTGGTTCCCGGCTGTATGTAACGCTACACTTTTCTCACTTCATATCACAGCCGGGCAAATTAACATAGACTGAAATTAACTTTAGATTTACATTTACATTTAGTCATTTAGTTGACACTTTTATCCAAAGCGACTTACAAGTTCTGTACGACAAGTCAGCAGGAAGGGTACAACTCCTTCAGGTAAATCAAATCAAAGTGGTAGTCGTGGTGGTAGTGGTGGTGGTGGTGGTAGTTGTGGTGGTAGTGGTGGTGGTGGTACTCATGGTGGTGGTGGTGTTAGTCGTGGTGGTGGTGGTAGTGGTGGTGGTGGTGGTAGTCATGGTGGTGGTGGTGGTAGTCATGGTGGTGGTGGTGGTTGTGGTGGTGAAAGGCTTGTGGCTGGTCAACACAGAAGATGTGGAGTCAATTATAAGGAGTGGAGAGGCAGGGGGAATAAGCTTTTATTGCCCAGACAAGCCCTCTCCCAGTAATAGGAAGCTCCAAACTGCAGGGCTGTTATTGCACGCTCAGCAGATTTGCCTGTGAAATATGGGCTGGCGAGGCTGTCGCCACTGGAGGGATGGATTTTTCTTCCACCCTCTGTGAATGTGTGAGTGTGTGTGTGTGTATAGGTAAATTACTTACTATTAGCAATCTAATACTGCAGTCACGATGGAGGCTGAGGGGTGCACTCCATAGTCTTGTAGCCAGTTCCTGTAGAAGCTTGGATAAAGAGTCGTACAGACACCCTGTCCTGGAGTGGAATATGTTGCCATGGTCACTGCAAACATAGCAGAAGTCACTGGAATAGAGATGTGTTCAGATGAGAAGACAGTCTCAAACAACATTCACCATCTTATCATTCTGCTAGATTACATTATCAGACCAGACGTTATCATTCTGCTACATAGGTTACATTATCAGACCAGACGTTATCATTCTGCTACCAGTGATGCCGGTAACGCGTTACTAAGTAACGCGTTATTGTAATCTGATTACTTTTCCCCGAAAATAGTAATCTAACGCGTTAATCATTAAAAGCCAGTAATCTGATTGCAGTTACTTGTCCAAGTGGCTGTGCGTTACTATTTCGTTACTATCTCATCATAAATTCATAATGCAGGCGGAATGCAGTATTTTATTTCGTTTTCGACAGTCAAAAATACATTTTTGAGCTGTTTTTCTTATTTGGGAGTGACGTGGTGTGGCAGTGAAAGGGTTACACAAGAATGTGTCCCGCGGCGTGACTGGACTCTCTGTCTGTGAGTGACTCTGCTTTGGCCCAATCACATTCCCCATCCACAGTCTGCGAATCAGAGGCAGAGTAGGGCGGGTCTTCACAGCACGTCATGTGACATATGCGCCAATCGTGTGACAGCAGGGCTCCGTTGCATTCGTCAGAGAATTCCACCCCAAAACGCTTACAGGAAGAAAAAACGCGGCTTATTATTATTATTATTTTTTTTTTTTAATTAATAGTTTGAAACACAAAACAGCTCAACATAAATACAGTACCATACAGACAAAACTAAACTCACAAACAATAAACAATACAATACAGTACAATACAGACAAAACAAAACTCACAAACGGTACAATACAGACAAAACATACTAACAAAATGGGGGGGGGTGGGGGGGGTGCAGATCAAACACTCCTGCTTTCAGTCATAAGTATTCTCCAAATATGTCCTTATATAGATCCAGGGACCGTCCTCTCCATGGTCATGTTCAGCGAGCGTTGAGGCTGCTCGTTCCATTGTCAATAGGTCCATGAAATCCCTCATCCAGGTGTCCATGCAGAAACAATTTGGCTTTTGGATCTTCCAGTTCATCATGATAGTACGCTTAACTGACATATGTGCTAGTGTAATGATGCGTTGCGTAAGTGCTGATTGTATACCAACTACCCCTATGCCCAAGAGGCAGACTTTTGGACATAAGGGTATCTTAACACTGAGAATAGAGGATAGTCTTAAAATGACCTTGTGCCAAAAACTCTTCACTGTGGGGCAATGCCACAACATGTGGATGAGTGTTCCTACCTCCCCACATCCATGCCAGCACAAATCTGAGATGGCTTGATCCATTTTTTTAATTTTACATGGTGTAATATAAGCTCGATGAACTACCTTTAATTGTATCATTTTATATCTTACACATTTTGATGATGTTGTTGTATTTTTTAAAACCGTCTCCCATTGTGGAGCAGTCAAGGAGACCTTCAAATCCCTCTCCCACTGCTGTTTAATGGAGGCCAGGCCATCTGATGAGCTAAGTGAGAGTAACCTGGTCATGCTGGACCTACAAAAGGCCTTTGACACGGTCAATCACTCCATTCTGATTGACAAGCTAAAAGCAATTGGTTTTGATAGTCTATCAGTGAGCTGGATGCAATCCTACCTTGAGGGGAGGGAACAGATGGTGGAGGTAAACGGTACCCTATCCCCCCCCCCTCACAGTGAGCTGTGGTGTTCCACAAGGAAGCATACTAGGACCGCTACTGTTCCTAATTTATGCAAATGACATGTCGTCAGCTTGTGACTGCAACTTGTTCCTGTTTGCGGACGACTCAGCCCTGCTGGTCTCTGACAAAAACAAGTTACAGGTTGAAAAAACCCTCAGCTCGGAACTAGGCAGAATCTGCATATGGCTCGCTGATAACAAACTATCATTACACATGGGCAAAACAGAGTCCATTCTCTTCGGTTCAAATAACAAACTCAGCAAGACCGACGGCTTCTCAGTTACAGTGGGTGACAATATTGTCACAAGGAAAGATGAAATTACCTACCTGGGTTCCATCCTAGAGGCTAATCTCTCCTGTGACAAAATGGCATCCAATGTAATAAAAAAAGTCAACCAACGAACTCGATTCTTGTACCGGATCTCCTCTCTGGTAAACAAGAACACCCTGAAGACTCTGGCAGGAGCACTCATTCAGGGGTACTACGACTATGCTTGCACCTCATGGTACCAAAGCACCTCAAAGGCGCTAAAAACAAAATTACAAACATCTCAAAACAAACTGGTCAGACTACTGCTTGACCTTACTCCTAGAACCCACCTCACCCCTGCCCACTTTGACAACCTAGGATGGCTTAGAGTAGACGACAGAGTACAACAACTTGCAATGGGCCTGGTCTACAAGATACACTACACGACCAAGGTACCCATGTACATGTCAAAATACTTCCCAAAGGTCAGTGAATACCACGATCACAACACCAGAGGGAGCTCCACAAATCATGTTAAACCCAGATTCGGCTCAAATAAGGGACTAAACACGTTTCGCAATTATGCCACATCAATGTGGAACGCCCTACCCAAAGCTGTAAAGGAATGTGGATCACTACCCACTTTCAAAACCTCTCTCAAGGGACACCTACGGGAGACTGCAATTCAACACTGGCCCCTGTAAATATCCTAACCCAACCCCCTCCAATGTACAGTCATTTACCTAGTATGGTTTTGTCAATAGTTCAATGTACAATTGTGTTTGTTTGTACAGTGTCTCCTCCCCCCCCCCCTCAATGTACAGTGTTACTTGTTTATACAGTGTGCCCCCCCCCCCCCCCCCAACCACCTCCAATGTAAATTACCCAGTATGGTTGTCAATATCCCAATGTACCCAACCCCCCCCACCCAACCTCCTACAATGTACAGTTTCTACGTCAAATGTATATACTCCCTTTTCTTGACTCCTTCTGTATCACAAACAGTACTGTATTTGCAAATCTGGTATGTCATAAATGTATAGATGTAGCAGTACTGACTATCTGTATGTCATGTATGTCATATATGTCTATATGAATTGAAAATGGGGGACCCTGATGGAAACAAGACAAACGTCTTTCTCAGGTCTGCATCCCCTTAACAATTGTATGTATTGAGCCGTACTGTATTGTACCCATTCTGCAATCTGTTAAATAAAGTTTTCATTCATTCATTCATTCATTCATTCATTCATTCACCTATAGATCTTAGATACTGACCTCCTTTCTGAAGCGATCCTTCTTAGTCTGTCATCCAAATCCTTATGTATCCCCATATCTCTATTTTTCATGGATACTGATCTTACTACAGATCTCAACTGAAAGTACAACATGAATTCACTATCTCTTAAATTATACAGATCTTTCAATTCATTAAAAGGTATCGTCTCTCCATCCTTCACAATCTGTCCTAGTTGATGTATTCCTTTACCCTGCCATGAAGTATTTACTAGTGTGCTGCCCCCAGCCATTAACAGGGGGTTAGACCATATGGGGCATGAAGGTAAAGAGATCCCTTTGAAGGCTAGCCGTTTCTGTAGGGTTTTGATTATCTCACATGAAAATCTTATTATTGGGTTATCCATTTTAAAGTTAGGTTTGGGGTGAAACCATAATGATACCAAGGATACCGTCTTACTAAGTTCTGATAAAATATTCTCCTCAATCCATTTCCAACTGCCTATTTCGGTCTTGCATATGTAACCCCATGACAAGGGGAATCTGGCATTATAAGAGAGATAGTATGAGTAAACATCCGGAATACTAAGTCCACCGCTATTTCTTGGTCTCATCAATTTCTTGTAGCTGATTCTAGGTGTCTTCTCCTTCCATAAGAAACCTGTAAATAGCTTATTTATCTCTTTAAACCAATACGAGTGGAATTTGAGTGGAACAGCTGATATTAGAAATGATATTCTAGGTAAAATATTCATTTTTATTATCTCTGCTCTACCCCATAATGAAATGGGTAACACTGTCCATCTCTTAATATCCTCCCTAATTGTCTTCAAGAGGTGTGGACCATTAGAATCAAAAATCGTGTCTATAGGTGTCCGGATGTTTATTCCGAGGTATCTCATACCTTGTGATCTCCACTGTAAGGGGGCAGAACCAATATGTGAAGGATGGGTCAGGTTATTCAGAGGAATAGCTTCACTCTTATTAAAGTTCACCTTATATCCTGAAAACTCCCCAAATGCTTTAATCAGCTTCATCACCTGTGGGATTGATTGACAGGGTTGTGTTAGTGTTAATAGTACATCATCTGCATACAGATTAGCTTTAAAGTCATGCCCCCCAATATTGATGCCCGTGATTTTCTCCTCTGCTCGTATGGCACATGCCAGCGGTTCAAGGGCGAGGATGAAGAGTGATGGAGAAACCGGACAACCCTGTCGGGTGGACCTGAATAGCTGAAACGGTTGAGATATAATGCCATTTGTTTTAATTGAAGCTAGTGGTTTGTTGTAGAGCGCCATCACCCAATGTATGACCGTGGGTCCAAAACCGAATCTGGTAAGAACATAAAACAGATAGTGCCATTCTATTCTGTCGAAAGCTTTCTCAGCATCCAAGGATAAAGCTACCGCTGGTTGTTGTAGGTTGCCCGCTTTTGACATGACATGAAATAGTCTCCTCATATTATTAGAAACGTGGCGGCCTTTAATAAACCCTACTTGATCAAGGTGGATCAGTGAAGGCATGACTGTCTCTATGCGCATGGCCAGGATCTTAGCAAATAGCTTATAATCGCTGTTCAATAAACTTAAGGGACGATAATTACCCATTTGTGAGTGATCTTTATCAGGTTTAGGTAACAAAGAGATAGTAGCCTGGCACATACTCTGAGGCATGGATTGATGAACTATTATGTCATTGAATACTAGTGTAAGCAGTGGGGTTAGCCTGTGTTGAAACTGTTTGTAAAACTCTAAGGTGTATCCATCATTCCCTGGTGCTTTCCCTGTTGAAAGGAGGTTCATGGCAGATATGATTTCTGATTCTCTGATAGGACCCTCTAAATGCTCCCTTTCTACCTCTTGTAATGTGGGTAAGGATATGTCCTTAAAAAATATATCCATGTCTTCCTGTTTTTTAGATCCTTCTGACTGATAGAGTTTACTATAAAAATCACTGAAAGCTTTATTAATTTCTGTTTGTTCATAAATAACTGCACCTGTACTATCACATATAAATGGTATTGATTGGCGATTTTCTAATTGTTTTAATCTTAGTGCTAGCATCTTACCGGCTTTATCTCCTGATTCAAAATATTTCCTACTGAGTCTGAAAAGAGCAAACGCTGTCTCCTCATGTATAATTGATTGCAACTCTGTCTTAAGAATCAACATAGTATTTTTCAGTTGTATATTTCCAGGGTTAAGCATGTGTTGTGTTTCTACAGCCTTAAGTTCTAATATTAAGTTGTTTTTCTTCATTATCATTTTCTTCTTTCTGGCTGTAGAATAGCTAATAATCCACCCTCTGCAAGTTGCTTTGAATGCTTCCCACACCATTTGTATTGAAGGGACCGATTTTAGATTAATATTTATAAATTCAGTTATTCTCTCATTTATCAAAGATACAAACTCTTGATCTTTTAGCAAAGAGTTGTTAAATCTCCATTGTTTACTTTTGTGATTGTTTACAGAGAGAGCTAAACGCACTGACATGGGGGCATGATCTGAGATTATAATATTATGGATGTTGCACTCTATCACATTCTCAACTGTACATTGTGAAAAAAGAAAGTAATCAATCCTTGAGTACGAATTATGAGCGTGTGAATAGAAAGTATATTCTCGGGCAAGAGAGTTTACTACCCGCCATATGTCTGTCAAAGCCAGAGATACCTGCAACTCATTGAGCGCTGCTGACAATGCACCATCTGATATGAGTGGGTGGCCCGATCTATCCACTGCCGGGTCACTAACTAGGTTGAGATCACCTCCTAAATAAATATGGTCTGCCGCAAAATGAGATAATGCCACACTCAATTTGGATAGAAATTCGGCCTGACCAATATTGGGTGCATAGACATTTACTAACGTGCATTTAGTATTTTGTAAAAAACCTGATAGAATGATAAACCTGCCATCCTTGTCAATAATTTTTTGAGATAGTCTAAACGTCAGTCGTTTTGCTATTAAAATACTGACGCCCCTAGATGCCCCGGTACCTGGTGCTGAGTAGGCCTGGCCTACCCATCTCTGTCTCAACTTAATAGAGTCCTCATCCTTCAAATGTGTCTCCTGCAACATCGCAACATCACAGTCCAGGGATTTCAAATGACTAATGACTTTATATCTCTTTGTTTTATTTGAAACCCCGTTTACATTCCAACTAATCATGTTAATTGTGGCCATCAAAAATTATATTGCGCTTTAGCTTGTTGAAAAGGTTGGATAAAAAGGAAAATACTGAATATATGTTGAAGTTATCAATGGTCTGCACCAACAAGGGGAAATACACACAAAACACATAACAAACCATACAAGAAGTGCCAATAAAAGGGCACACACATAATATAAGGGAGATAGAACCTGTGTCCATCCCCTGTCCGTGAACAAACTGATAAACACAGTTATCCGCACGCAGTGATCAGACCATGTCCTTAATTAAATGCATGATCCGTGCATCCGAAATTATTACTATAGGGGCAGTGCAATACATAACCTCAGAAAACAAAATAATATATATATACCTACATATACACATATATATATATATACATACATACACACAAACCAAAAAAAAATGTATTATAATAATAAACAGTATAATGAAAGAGGCTGCCCTTAATGTTCATTGCATACCTTGCACGGGATCTTGCTCAAGTCATCACCCACACTAAATAACTCAGTTGTCATGTCTACTGTCAACTGTCAACTGTCAGTGAGTGGTGGGCGTGTCATACCTCTATGCTCTGTCCATTAACCAAAAATATTAGGAAGCTTGATCTTCAATCCTTTCGCTGCATCCGTGGGGTTATTATAGATGGATGTTTCGCCGTCGATGGTGACTATCAGCCTCGCAGGGTACAGTATACCATTACGGACATCCGCGTCCCACAATTTCTTCTTGATGTCGGTATAACCGGCGCGCTGCTTTTTAATTTCCACGGGTAGATCCTGGAATGCGTGAAGCGGCCTTCCTCCCCATGTCAGCTTCTTTTTCTTCCCCGCGGCTCTCAAGATGTCCTGCCTGTCGTTCCATCTCAGCAGCCGTATAATGTACGGGCGAGGAGGTGCCGATGGGTCTGGTCTGGGTCGGAGAGTCCGATGGTGCCTTTCTACCTCTGGTACCTGGTCAGTGTCCTTTAAATCCAGGATGTATCTCAGAATGCCATTAATCATATTATTCGGGTCACCGGCTTCCTCTCCCTCTTTCAGGCCGACCAATACGATGTTATTTCTCTTGCTCTGCGCTTCCATGTAGGTTAATTTGGTTTTCAAGTAGTCCACGTCTCCCGTCAGGTCTTTCAAAGTTTTGCCGTCTACGGCCATCTGGTCTTCTACCGCTCCGATACGGTTCTCCGCGTTGGATATTCTTTGCAGAATAGCCCGTGTGTCCTTCTTTACTCCGTTGATCGATTCACTGAGCTCATCAAACCTTAGCTGGAATGAATCTTTGATGATAGATACCTCCGCAATTAGGTGCGACGCCCAAGCAGGGGTGTCTTTGTCTGACATAATTTGTTTGGCAGAACGCCAATCGATTTCACGTTTCTTAGACAACAGTCTTGTCTCTGCACGGTTGCCAGGACGTGTCATTCACACATCTAGTGTATTGAAACCTTTTCCTGAAGTTGCGCGGATTTTTCTTTCTTTAGAGGTGAAATAATAACTTAATTGGTCTGTCACTTACGAGAGCGAACTACCGTGCCATACCGCCGTAGTCACGTGACTAGCTTATTATTATTACCGAGGCGCGCGGCTTATTATATTATTAAAACAGCTACTTGTGGGCACTCATAAAAACACCGTGGTCTACAAGTTGTTTAGCGAGAGGATGGTGGTAATGTGCTTCAATAGAACAATGGATCAATGCCATGTCAAAACTCGGCTCCGCTGATCTGAAGGGCTCCGCAGTACACACACAGACACACACACGCGCACACACGGGATCGCAGCAGCCACACACACATTTCCACTGTCCAATAGACAAGCGCCCTTTTCGACCGCGTGACATTGTTCAGAAGGTCTCGGTCCGCCTCTGTGTGAAAGCAGGCGAACCAAATGAAGAATGCAACAATGTTGCAACTTCACCCCCAGAACCGCACCGAGTCCACCAAAACTATATGTGAAAGCGACCTAAACGTAAATACTGTCTACCGCTAAAAACAGCACATCCAATTGCATTGAAAGCATCTGGAATCACAACACTATGACGCTTCGACTAGGTACAGGAGGACTCGGAGGCCAGCCAAACAGCAAAAGAGAGAGATTGTTTCTTTCCCTATTGATTAATGTATATTTGATGGTGGCAGAGCAAAAGCTCTTATTTGCCAGATTTACAGTTAATTTACATGTTAAAGAGAGACTGATTGTATGTTTATAGAGAGACATTTATAAAAACAATTTAATAGTTACAGTTGATATAATTGAATAGTTCAGCCTGCATTTGTTAGATGTGAATGGATACACTGGTTTTGTAAAACCACTGGCTGGCTGCTCTAATGCTGTGAGCATCATAGACTGTTGCTTTACCATACTTGATGGTACAGAAGCTGAAGCACTAGTTTAACAATTTACGTTATGTGCAGAGAAACAAGTTAAAAACAATTTATGCACTTTCAATAAAGCGTTTTAAAAAAACTGTTGGGGGAACGACGACGACTTCGTAACCTAGTTACTTTCAAAGTAACTAAGTTACTCTGATAATCAAGTAATCAGTAAAGTAACTTGGATTACTTTTTAAAGGAGTAATCAGTAATCAGCAATCGGATTACTTTTACAAGTAATCTGTGGCATCACTGTCTGCTACATAGGTTACATTATCAGACCAGACGTTATCATGCTACAGTAGGTTACATTATCAGACCAGATGTTATCATGCTGGTAGGTTACATTATCGGGAAGCAGCGGGACAGAGAAACATGAGAGAGGTATACAACATCACCAGGAAGCTCTCGGGGAGAAGGATGAGATCAGAGAAGCCCATAAAAGACAAGGCAGGAAACACACTATCCACAAAGGAAGAACAAACAAGGAGATGGGTAGAACATTTCACAGAGCTACTCAACAGAGCACCAGCAAGCATCCCAGCACAAGCAGCAACAGACACACTCCCACTGAAAATGACCCCCCCAACAAAAAAAGAAACTAGGAAAGCAATATTACAATTGAGAGATGGGAAAGCAGCAGGACCAGACACCATTCTGAGTGAAGCATTCAAGACTGACATCACTACAAGCATCAAAGCACTCCATCCCCTCATGAGGAAAATTTGGCAAGAAGAAAGGATACCCAAAGATTGGAAAGAAGGCTACATAGTGAAGATACCAAAGAAAGGGGACCTTGCACTATGCAAGAACTACCAGGGGATCACGCTACTTTCAACCGCCAGCAAAGTCTTCAACCGGATAATTCTAGATAGGATGAAGACTGCCGTTGACATGCTTCTCAGAGACCATCAAGCAGGATTCCGGAAAGAAAGGTCATGCATAGACCAGATCGCCACACTGAGGATCATCATTGAACAGTCCCTGGAATGGAACAGCTCTTTATACATCAACTTCATCGATTTCGAACAGGCCTTTGACAGTCTAGATAGGAACAGTCTGTGGCATCTGATGGAGCACTATGGAATCCCACCGAAGTACATCAACATCATCAGAGGATCATATGACGGGATGACAAGTAGGGTACTGCACAGAGGGGAGCCCTCAAACCCGTTGGAGATAAAGACCGGAGTGAGACAAGGCTGCCTGCTGTCCCCCTTCTTGTTCCTGCTGGCCATTGATTGGACCATGAAGAAGACAACAGAAGGAGCCAGAAACGGCATCCAGTGGACACTGATGCACCAGCTTGAAGACCTCGATTTTGCAGATGACCTAGCTCTCTTATCACACAGTCACCAGCAAATGCAACAAAAGACCAACAAACTAAAGTAAACAGCCTCAACTCTAGGAATGAAGATCAATAGGGTAAAAACCAAGATTATGAAGATCAACACAAAGTGCCAGCAAAACATTGAACTAGAGGGAGAGGCCATCGAAGAAACTAACTCCTTTACCTACCTTGGGAGCGTAGTAGATACAGCGGGTGGCACAGAAGAAGACAGAGTGCGAATCGGAAAAGCAAGAACGGCATACAACCTACTTGGTCGAGTATGGAGGTCTCGCAAAATAAAAACCAACACAAAGCTGAGGATCTTTAACTCCAATGTTAAATCAGTCCTCCTGTATGGCTCGGAGACCTGGAAGACAACCGTAAGGCTGAAGCAGAAAGTACAGTCCTTCATAAATTCCTGCCTCCGCCGTATTCTAAGAGTGAGATGGCCAAATGTCATTACAAATCTGGACCTGTGGGAGCGCACAAAACAACTACCCCCGCCAGAAGAAATAAAGAAGAGAAAGTGGATGTGGATAGGCCATACCTGTTACGAATAGGGGGAGAACAGAACCCAGTAAGCAGAAGGATGGAGGAACCCCAGAACTACAATATGACAGAGAACGAGACGGTGGTTGCTCTTCACAAAGGTGGTGTTCTATTTATTTCAGAACAGAGAAGGCAAGACTAAACTACAAATAACAAAAGAACATAAACGGTGCAGCAGTGCTGGTACTAGTGAAACAGAACTTGAGAATACGGAAAATAACAGTAAACAACAAAACACTACACTTACTCAGAATGACAACACAGTGCAACATGACGAGGGCAGGAACGGGGAGGAACAGGAAGTATGTCGCCACACAGAACAGAGGAAGACGACCTACTTAAATACTATGCTAATTATAAGTGACAACACCTGGTGAGGCCAGTCCAAACATACAGAAACAATAAACCACAAACTAGACTAAATCAATACACAACAATAACAAAGGCAATATCACAAACCACAACCAGACAAGGGGAAGACCATTACACAAGGAAAGGAAAATGCAAGGACAGCAAACATGAAGCAATCAAATCAACAATAACAACGAAACACAAAATGGTGGCTTGTCTCATCTGGCCCACCTGATGCTGACCACTAGGAGGTAGGAGACCAATGTTAGGAGGGAGGAAATGTTCACTGTTCCTTTCATAACCGGCCCAGCCAGGGCCGGCCCTAGGAACGTTACAGTACCTCCCCTCCAACGGGGGGCTTCCAGACCCCCAAGAATATCGTCCATCCACGGGCGAAGCAGGAGGCCGGGAACCCGGAAAAACCCCAGGGCAAGGACCCGGAGAACTGGGGCCTGAAGGTCGAGGAAAAAACCCAGGAGGGGCATAGCAGCCAGGAGGAGCGAAAACGGGCGCAGATGCCCGGAGAGGGGGGGGGGGGGGAAGAAACAGGGAACTGGAGAGGGAAGCTAGACCCGGGAGCAGCGGCCCGACGAGGGGGGGTGGGGACGGGCACCAAAACCCGGGGAGGGAGGCTGGGCCTCGGAGCAGGGTCCCGGACGGGAGCCCCTCCAACCACCGGACCAGGGACCGGTCCAGGAGAGCCGGAACGGAGGTGCGGCGGCGGCGACCCCCGGAGCAGGACCCACCGTAGACCACGGCGAAGACCACGGCGAAGACCACGGCGAGGACCAGGACGCCGGTCACGGCGTGGGGGTGGACCAGACGGGGATCCAGGACCAGTCGAGGAGCCGGGAACCGGCGTTGCAGCCGGACCATTCGTAGAGACTGGGCTGGGCGTGGAGACCGGTCCGGTCTCGGCGGCGAGGCGTGGTGTAGAGGCCGGAGATGAGGAACCGAGACCCGGCGTTGCAGCCGGACCAGTCGTAGAGGCTGGGCTGGGCGTGGAGACCGGTCCGGTCTCGGCGGCGAGGCATGGCGTAGAGGCTGGGCTGGGCGTGGAAGCCGGAGGGGGAGTGATGACAGCCGGGGCTACACCGAGCGGAACCAGGCTGGCAGCGACGGCCGGGTCAGCTGTGGAGGCCTTGTCTGCTGCACTAGCCACGCTAGCCCTCCGTGTCTTGCCAGCTCTCAGAGGTCTGCGAGCTGCGGGGGCTGGGCTAACAGTGGGGCCTGGATTGGCTGTAGGGGAAATGTTAGCTGGGGAGATCCTGTTAGCCCTAGGAGCTAGGCTAACAGTGAGGTTAATGGCAGTAGGGAAGACCTCGCTAGCTGTAGGTACAATGCTAGCTAGGGAGGCCGGGTTAGCTGCAGGGCCACGAACAAGAGACAGATCAGAGGGTGAAGGGAAATTATACCTCTCCATGAGGACTGCGACCTTGTTGGCCAACACCCCCATCTCTGCCTCCTGATCCGGATCCTGGTCTGCTACGGACCGGATCGTCTTAAGTAAAAAAAAACATTTAGCTGGGGCATAGGTGGACAGATCCCCCTCCATTAACTTGAGGATAACTCTCATTGTCCCTTTTACTCTTTCTGCTGGGTTCAGTATTGGTGGCGACATTCTGTTACGAATAGGGGGAGAACAGAACCCAGTAAGCAGAAGGATGGAGGAACCCCAGAACTACAATATGACAGAGAACGAGACGGTGGTTGCTCTTCACAAAGGTGGTGTTCTATTTATTTCAGAACAGAGAAGGCAAGACTAAACTACAAATAACAAAAGAACATAAACGGTGCAGCAGTGCTGGTACTAGTGAAACAGAACTTGAGAATACGGAAAATAACAGTAAACAACAAAACACTACACTTACTCAGAATGACAACACAGTGCAACATGACGAGGGCAGGAACGGGGAGGAACAGGAAGTATGTCGCCACACAGAACAGAGGAAGACGACCTACTTAAATACTATGCTAATTATAAGTGACAACACCTGGTGAGGCCAGTCCAAACATACAGAAACAATAAACCACAAACTAGACTAAATCAATACACAACAATAACAAAGGCAATATCACAAACCACAACCAGACAAGGGGAAGACCATTACACAAGGAAAGGAAAATGCAAGGACAGCAAACATGAAGCAATCAAATCAACAATAACAAACAGGGGAGCTCCAGTAGCTCACCACGTACCGCGAGTGCTATTTCAGCGCCGTGGACAACCGCGCTCGCGCGGATCTGGGGCTGAGCGCGTTCGAATCCCGGACGGCAGCCGTGCCTTTCCCAGAGTGTCTTTCCCCCCCATCTGAACCCTTTCAGCCTGCTCTGTCGGTCGAACTTGACCAAGTATGAATGCGAAGAAAAAGCGATAAACGCTAAAAGAACCAGGTGACTGGTCAAAGTTTAAAAAAAAAAAACAATAACAAAGAAACACAAAATGGTGGCTTGTCTCATCTGGCCCACCTGATGCTGACCACTAGGAGGTAGGAGACCAATGTTAGGAGGGAGGAAATGTTCACTGTTCCTTTCATAACCGGCCCAGCCAGGGCCGGCCCTAGGAACGTTACACATACCCTGAGAAAGGAAGACACAAACATCACCCGGCAAGCCCTACGATGGAACCCACCTGGAAAGAGGAAACGCGGCAGCCTCGAAACACCTGTCGCCGTTCTTGGGAAGGGGAAATGAAAGAGGCTGGACTGGGATGGCACAACATCGTTCGGGAGGCCAAAGACCGCGCAACATGGAAAGAAATCGTCAGTGGCCTATGCTCCGCAGGGAGTGCAAAGGCTTAAGTCAAAGTAAGTCAAGGTTACATTATCAGACCAGACGTTATCATGCTGTTAGGTAACATTATCAGATCAGATGTTATCATTCTGGTACTGTAGGTTACATTATCAGGCCAGATGTTATCATTCTGCTATGTTACATTATCAGGCCAGATGTTATCATTCTGCTATGTTACATTATCAGGCCATATGTTATTGTTCTGCTATGTTACATTATCAGGCCATATGTTATTGTTCTGCTAGGCATGATTCTGCTACAGTAGGTCATTATCATACTTGCTGAATCTGCACTCTGCTGTGACATTCAAACATAAGTAAGTTCATCCAATATCATGCCATTTTAAATGTAGTTACATGTAATCTTGAATGAGGAAAAAAAACATGAGAAGGCATTGTGACATAATTTAGATTTATGACCACACATTAATAAGCACTGCGGCGCTCGAGGCTCTGCTTCTGGAGGTATCTTCTCTCTGACTGTTGCACCTCTGGTGCAAATTAGGATCAGCTACAGTTATTTTACCATCCAACATCGAAGCCCACAAGTCTCTGAGATCGTAAAGCTAGATAAAGAAAATACTTCTGAGGTTTCCCTCATTTACAGAAATGACAAATATAGAACAGTGACACAAATAATATTTGTAATATTAGTAATCCACTTCTACAAGTACCATTAGCATATTCTTGGTATCTATGGACCTCAGCACTAGCGGACTGACCATCGGGAGCACCGGGAGTTTTCCCGGTGGCCTGGCAGACTGGCATGGCCTGGCCCTGTCAGACTGGCAATGTTTTTTATTTTATTTATTTGTATATTATATTATTTTGTTGCCCGCAGTCAGGCCACTGAAATCCGAAGCAGGCCACGTCAGTATAAGTGTTTCTAGTTGCGCGGAGATGTGCTCTCTAATATACGTTCGTTCGGCAGGAATGAGTGAACTTGTCTGTTGTCGCCTGCGCGGGCATGTCAGATTGATGTTTGTAGCTAGATAATCCTCCGTTGGAGGCGTGATTTTTTTCCGTGGCCTTTGTTAGCTAAACCAATCAGAGAGGGTCTTCGCTGTACGCGGGCTAGCCAATCAGAGAGTGTCTTCGCAAACAAAGGCTATGGGGAAAAATCACGCTACGTGGAGCAAAGACACACAAAAAAAAGGAGACATCGAGAAGTTGGGTCATTTTCCTATTGACTTGTATACAATCAGAATTCTTTTTGCAGCTGTTGACTGTATAAATGGGCGAGTTATATACAAATGCACCCCCTGCAGTTGTTATGAACAGTGAAATTAGCTATAGACAGTGTTGGTTGCTGTAATTAAACTAATTACTATTTAACTTTTTTCTTATTTCTGCTCATTGAATAGTAAATTCCAGATGTTTGTTTTTTTAGTTCAATTGTTTTAAAAGAAAAGGATTTGCCCATCACCTTTCCACAGAGTTCACACACTAATATGAAGCACTCTTCTTTAAATAATGTTTGCTGTGATTTGAAGCTTTTCTACAGTTGCATGCTTTGTTTTTGTTTTAACTTTTTCCTGTTATACTTGCAGTTATGTAGGCAATGTTGAATTATATTATAGTGAACAAATAGGTAACATGTAACGTCATATTAGCATTCCTACCATCGAGAGGCTATGTCTCTGATTTTATCGTCACTTACTTACGTCTTCGTATGAAGTCCTTCCCCTAGACTCAGTTTGGAGGAAGGATATACCAGATTTGGAAGTAGATTTTGATTGGGCTGAAGTCTGGGCAAACGTTCGGCTATCGTCACGCAACCGGGATCATCAACAGATTAATCTCAATTTTATTCATAGGACTTACCTGACTCCTATACGACTGAACCGAATGGGGCTTAAACAAGACTCTCGATGCTCCTTATGTTTAAACGGTGATAGTGGTACATTTATGCATATGTATTGGGAATGCCCTCCTGTTAAGATATTTTGGGTAGAAGTAACCACGCTATTATCAGAATTTTTATTTCTGACAATACCTGTACTGCCCTCTGTATTGTTGCTGAATAATGTCTCTCAGTTATCACACTTTGTACATGTAAAGAGGCTAATCTTGTCCGGTCTTACGGCTGCCAAAAAACTAATAGCATCACGCTGGATTCAACCGGATAAAATGTGCCAGAGGGTATGGATTCTTACCTATCTTGATGTGATTTATCTAGAGATATCTACCGCACGAATTCTAGGTGTTAATGAAGCCAGCATAGCAATCTGGTTAGATGTGGTGGAGAGGATAAAGCATTATATGAACTTTTAGTCCTTGGTGTCAAACGGTATAATGGATGCTATCCAAGAGGGGGTCCTGTGGAGGGGGGGGAAGAGCGAGCAAGAGCATAGTATATGTGTTGTATTGTATTGTATTAATTTGTGTATATTTTTATATCTATTTTGATTTAAAAACTGGACTGCCATTATTGTTAGTATTATATCGGTAATAGTCCTGTGATTTATAGTGGATTTCTACTGTTAATGTTTGTGTGTAATGTCAAAAATTAAAATGAAAAAACATTGGTTAAAAAAAACAAAAAAAGATAAACATTTAAAATAAAACAGCAACATGTAAGAAACATTGTAAACATTAATTGTAAGGTCACTACTTCAGGGAGGAACTAATCACCTGTATCTGTTGGTTTAACATGTTCTTTGTTGTCGTAACACACAGCGGCTCTGTAGCTACAACTTAAGCTAGAGAGAGACATTTCACACAAAGCTGACCACCTCTCCAAATTAGGCAAAAATGAATGTCAGACTTTTTTGGGAAGCCTCAACAAAAGAAGATTATGTGACCGCCACCGCCTGGACATTGATGCGCTAATAAGACCTTCATCCTTGCCAACCCGGAGAGAAAGGCCACATTTGGAGATGAAGTTGTGGGATCGGATGCATGCAGCAGGCGCGGCGCATCTAAGGTAGGGACAATATATAATGTTGTCGTTTAAAACTGCCGCCGTGCAGCATCAGGCATTGGGATTATTGGCTGTGTTGGCACTTTCTTCGTCTGTTAATTTACCATGGTGATTGATCTGATATGTGGTCTGTGCTGCCCTGCTAAACTGTGAGTTGTTCAGCAAACTTAACAGTCGAGTCATTCCTGCTTGTTAATTTTTCGTTTTATTTTCCCCCCTCAGCATCCCGTTATAAATGTGTTCCGCCGCGCGGCTATGATTATATTCTGTTGGCCTGGCCTAGCCTGGCCTGCCTGAGTCAAATTCCCGGTAGGAATTATGGTCCCAGTCCGCGACTGGACCTCAGTGAATGTATTCCCAGTGTCAGAAATATTGTGTCTATTACTAGGCTTGCTTAAATTGTGATGAAACAAAGGAGAATATGAATTATGAGTTTTCTTTGCATCTTTGACAGTGAATAATACCATGCAAAAAATGACCAGACATGAAAAACGGCCACTGATCTCGTTCAGTACCTTCTTGAGATCATGGGCTAGATCCACAAAGAATGGATTACACGGTGCTAATTGCACCCTTACTTACAATTCATTATGAATTGAAAATGGGGGACCCTGATGTAAACAAGACGAAAGTCTTTCTCTGGTCTGCATCCCCTTAACACATCCACCGCCAATCCCGTTGACGGCCATGCGAATTCTGCCAAACCACGCTGTACAGCGGTATTGAGATCATATTTCATTTTTTCGCCATGGCATTCATAATTCCGTCACCCAGCCTCTGGTGATACAGTGGGACCCTGCACAATAGTGCAACGCCTCAATACCGCCGCCTGGTGGATGATCGGGCGAGTTACAACCGGAAGTGGCCATCGGTGCATCTGGGAAATCCGTCCGGCAGTCACATATCGTTGCGGGACTACAGACAAACACTGGCGTGCATATGGATCGCTGCCATAACTCAATAATCGATATGATTTGGGCGTTTATTGCGCCATTCAAACCAGAAATGAATCTAGTCGATCAACGTCAAATAAGCTGGATCTTTTTCCTCCAGTCTCATCGGCGAACGGTAAGAGGACAGTAATGTTACTTTCAGCTTGATTGTTTATTCTTTTCACTGCAAACCGATATGATCAATATATCACCCATACTACATAAATCGTTTACTGACGATCACGGAATTATAAACGACCCCCCCCCCCATTTCATCCACGCATGATGAATCATAAGTAACGTATAGGATCATATACAGTTGAATCTTTTAATATAGCGTGTATCGGGAATAAACAGCAGTTGATAATCTATATATGCGTTTATGCCTATAACTCACTTTCTATGAATTACTGCAGAAAACGATAAAAACATACTTATATTCTAGAAGGTATTTTTGGAAGAATCTATGAATGAAAAAGTATAACGTTCCTACATCCTGAACGATAGATAATCGATGTTGAATGGGCCATAGTAATGTCAATTTAGCAATACAATTTAAAAAGTTATAGCCCTGCAAAGAAGGTGAACATCTCCATAGGCTTAGAGTGGTGGCAGTGAGCCTACATTGATGGATATAACCGTGGCAGGGAATGTGTTAACAATTGTGTGTATTGAGCCGTACTGTATTGTACCCATTCTGCAATCTGTTAATACAATTTTCATTCAATCAATCACCTGCAATTCATTCAATCAACCAGGGTCCCTAATTTTCAATTCATAATGAATTGTAAGTAAGGGTGCAATTTTGCACCATGCAATCCATTCTTTGTGGATCTAGCCCCATGTGTAAAAAAAATCTAAGGAAATGAATAAAGGGAAGATGATTAAACAGAAGGTTTTGTAGATACAGTACTGAATTCTCCCATCTGGACCAATGCTATTTGAAATATTATTATAGAATATAGAATAGCAGGCTTATAGATTACCTTATTATAGCCAATTCACACATTTATGGATTGTGCCAAATCTTATATTTCAAATGCCCGAGTTCAATTTGGATTTAGTAGGCGCGTGCATAAGAACAGATAATGAAATCTACTGTATGTACAGTAGCTTTTTTATTTTTGCCAGGGTGCCACCATTTTGAAACTCATTTTAAATCGAATTGTTGCTACATGCTAGAAATAGGGGAGACAAACTAACTGCGCTCCCATATGCCAATAACGTTAGTTTTGTGGTTTATTATCCCGAGTAATAAGAGATATTAAAGGGGAACTATTTTACAATTTCTTTCACTATTTGGTCACTTTTACACAATTCCTGTGAGTTTATGGAACACCTCTGTAATTATATATTTTTTTTATTCATTGTTTTGTATTTCTAATCAAGTCCTCAAAAACAGCATTTTTCTACCTCAAGATCTCGAGCCGTTTTGAGGCTGGGCTCCTAAACCACTGTGTGGCCTTCGCGGCATCTGGGACATTAACATGCAGCGGTGTCTATCTGACATCACAAATCATCACATTTTCAGATGACTCAGTTCAGTGAGGGTGAATATTAGGGATGTCCCGATCGCCTTTTTTTGCTTCCGATCCGATCCCGATCATATGATTTTAAATATCTATCGATCCGATCGTTTCCGATCCGATCTTTCACATTAGTAATCAATTTTGACGCATTTTTGTCAGAAACTGGCAGAGTGAGACAAGCCCATCTGTTGCCTATAATAGGGCGCGAGAGCGGAGGCTTTTGTTATTACATTCACCCTGAGAAATGTGCTTCTGCTTCATATGAGAAATGTTAAAAGTTTCAATATATGTTTGCACATTAGTATACATTCAGTGTTCGACTTACGTAATGGTCCATTCTGGTCTGAAACGCCGACGATACGTCACGTAACGTTATCCTCCAGTTGAAAAGTTAATCTGAAAACTTCGCCTCCAGCCTGCTGCTTCATGAGTTTTTCCTCCACGCGGAATCTCCTCCTTGCAAACATTGCAACTGGCTTGACTTTCTATTTTTAAATGCTTAGTTCCAAACCTCTGACATTAAGTCTAGCTGCTCAAGTCAGTGGATATTAACCGTGTTTCAGGAGCGACGTGTTGTTGTTGTGATGTGGTCGCGACTCGCGTGTAGCGTGTAGCGTCTAAATTAAAGGGAATGTTTGTTGCAACGGTGAAAATTAAAGGGGAATGTGTTTGTTGTGGATAATTATTCTGCTCTGTGTGACAATAAATACATTAATGATGATATATTATATGTAATTTAAAACCAAAACTAAGGCCTCCGTATGAGTTTAAGACGTGGACATGGTCATGTTTGTTGAATAAAAATTTTCTTTTTTTGACTGCCGATTTTTATTATTATTTTTTCCCGATCCCCGATACACGTGATCGACGCCGATTCCGATCACGTGATCGGATCGGGACATCCCTAGTGAATATTGTGAGAGGAGAATTGGAAGAATGCGCCAATATGAGAATTAGAGACATAGATCATATTAATATAAGTCCACATAGCTAGGAAACAATGCTAAACACTGAAAAAGGCCATTTATAAGATTGTTCCCCTTTAAAGAAATTCATACAGAAGTAATTTGCTTGAAACCCCATAGAGCCCATCAAACCCCATCGAAAGCTCTCGGTGTCCTCTTTTTTTTTTTTTTATATTTTTTTTTTGCGTTTTATCGCTTTATTTCTACTGGGCAGTCCAGTAGAGAGAGACAGAGGAGGAATGGGAGACAGAGTGGGGGGAAGACATTTGGCAAATAATGACGGGTTCGGGAATCGAACCCGGGTCGGCCGTGTCGCGACTGAGCGCGCTATGTGGTTCGCCACTGGGGCGGCCCTCTCGGTGTCCTCTTAAAAAAAATACAATTGTCGACGTAAATCTTTTCCAAAATGGTCGGCTTTCGCGACCAAAACAATAGTAAAACGAAAACGAAAATCTATCTAATAACACTTTAACCTATTGGTAAACTAACGTATTGATGATAATATACATTATAACTGCTGTTGTGACATGGTTATGATGTTTATACTTGAATACGTTTGAAAAATAAAACGATACTTTTGTCAAACAATCTGGAGAGATTGATTTATGACGTGATGTCATTTTGGGACCGGTACCGGTCTCGTCGGGCTTAAGAGGTTAACTCTTTCGAGTCGACAGGGCTTGCTTGCACCCGTCGGCAGATAACAAAATAATTTAGAATGTCTCCCAAATGCTCAAAACTTACATCTTTTCAGAAATCGATAAAAATAGAAAAATGACAATTTTGAGTGCTTTGAGATGTAATCTATATGTCTCCTTACTTGCTAAACGTAATACGACTTGTAAATATGTTTAATTCTTGCTAAATTGTATAGTTTTAAATTATCCCTGTATTCACGGAACCACAATGCGTCACGTACATGTACGCGTGCACACACAAACAGCGCATAGGTGTTAAATCACTGAGTGATCTAATATGAATATTCTTCAGAGCGATAGGGGGAGGGATTGTGTTTCTCACATTGTCGCTGTCTGTCGTTGATAATATAATCTGAAGAGGTCCTGCATTATTACAGTTTTTCTCAATTGCTTTGGTGCATTTCTCTGATCAGAATTAAAGTTCTCATAACTGTTAGTTCAACCTCCACAACATTTTGTCATTTGTGCACATCATAGTAGCAGTTTCTCATTCCTCCGAACAAATTGCAAATGTTTTTGGACATGCATCAATTGCTTTCATACAATTCTCTGCTGTTTTATAACATTATCATTTGCTTATGTCATGTCAGTCAAAATTAACTATACTTATGACTGCTGAATAGTCATTCCCTATAAAACCAATAGTCCTCATTTCATTGATTGAGTCATTACATACAAAAATGTTGAACTAGTTGTCCAAATCTATCAATCACGGCCTCACAATGGCTGAGGCTGGTCGAAGGGTGCAGCCAAATGTTGAGAGAACCACTGTAAATTAAATTACTGTATTCAAACATTTAGTCTGGAGAGCAGGTGTGTATACTGGACAGTAATTCAGCACTAAACAATCTGCACTGCACTACTGCCATTGTGTCATACATGAAGCTTGCAGTGGGACAAGAACTTGTCACTTTTTACATTTTACATTTAGACAGCTTTACTGCAGCACAAATTTACTGTATTGTAGTGTACAGTAGTGTTACAGTAAATATTTGCCATATTTACAGTGGTACTGTACAGCATTACTGTATTTTACAAGTGGGAAGCACTGTTATTGTACACTATAGTAATATGGGTTACTGTAAAGCAGTATATCTCATGTTTGCTGTACATGACTGTAATTTTACTCTGCACCACATAGGATTGCAAGACAACCTTGCAGAGGTGGAAGAGGGCCCCTTTTTACTCCGCAACAAGAGGAAGCCATTTGTGCAATGGTGATTGCAAATAATGCCATAAGGTTGAGAGAGATACAAAGCGCTGTTATAGAGGATGACAATATCTTTGGGAATATTGAATCCGTTTCAATCGCTACAATTGACAGAGTGCTCAGTGGAAATTAAATGTGCATGAAACAATTGTAGTACAATTGACAAATGAGTAGCCATTTGACTGGAACAGAGTGAAGGAGATCCGCCACCAGTATGCACAAGTAAAACATTTATGTGTTCTATGCATACTCTAATGTTCAGTGCTGTAAACTGGTTACTTTGTGTAGTGCCATGCAGTACACTTACATGACAGTTCATACTGTACAATATGTTGTCCAAAATGCATTATGTTACACAGGAAAAGTTTATAGTTTTTATCTCTCTTTCTTCTGGGATAAAGCGTGTACCAGGGAACCGCTGCACACATTATACGTTGATGAGGCGGGTTTCAATCTGGCAAAAGGTAGACGGCGTGGAATAAATCACATTGGACAGAGAGCAACCATTGATGTCCCAGACCAACAAGGAGGGAATATTACAATGTGTACAGTGTGTACAGTAATGTGTAACTGTAGATTTTGAATGGCTGTGCAAATAGTGTATAGTGCTGTCTTGAGAATTTTCAGAAAGTTTCACCAAGATCTGACTTTTTTGCATTGGAAAACACTTACAGAGTGAACGAAAAGTCATAACGAAAACATGGCAAAGCCATTTGACTATCTTGTTCATAAACAATGGTGTCAGGACTTTTCATTTTGATGACAGTGACACTTTCATTGACATGAATACTTGCTTTTGAGGAATGAACTATCCATTTTGTGCAAGTGACACGCTTCTGCAGTGTGTCAACTAGGTTTTACAGTTTGTACTAATTGTTTTGAGAAATGCACTAACAGTTATGAGAACTTTAATTCTGATCAGATAAATGCACCAAAGCAATTGAGAAAAACTGTATTATTATCATTCTCGACATGCGGACCCGACGGAACGTTAACTTATGAATTAAAAGTAGTCTAACATGCTTTTCATCCTCGCCCGTGTATATACCCACGTTGCGCTAAAACATTAACTACTGTATGGCAGAGACAGAGTGCGTGTGTGTGTATATGAGTTATGAATTATCTCTTGCAGTTCATTCCTTTGTGAATGTGTGAATGCAATGTGCCCTCTGCAGAAAAAACTAAATAGACTTCTCTCGCTTTCTATTGAGTTAGCAGTAAATACAGAGCTCATCTCCCCCTCCCCTCTTCAACCCCTCCCCTCCCCTCCATTTGTCCCCTCTCCTATGCCCCCCCCCCCCCCCCATTTGACCCATCTTATGGAGTTCCCCCTCCTCACTATAAAGGAATCCTCCCCACGTCATTCTGGTCTTCTCGTCCTGGGTCTCCTAGCTAGTGATCTAGGCGAGAGCCATATTCTCTCCTTGTTGTAAAATTTGATCTTCTCTGGTTAATAAAGCCATTTATTAACTGGACCCACTTGACTGAGTAAGTTATTCCTAACGATTATATCTCCAACGACGGCCAGCTCTGGTTTCTCTCTCTCTCTCTCTCTCTCTCTCTCTCTCTCTCTCTCTCTCTCTCTCTCTCTCTCTCTCTCTCTCTCTCTCTCTCTCTCTCTCTCTCTCTCTCTCTCTCTCTCTCTCTCTCTCTCTCTCTCTCTCTCTCTCTCTCTCTCTCTCTCTCTCTCTCTCTCTCTCTCTCTCTCTCTATCAATTCAAATGGGCTTTATTGACATGGGAAACATACGTTTACATGGCCAAAGCCAAACAAAACAATCAAACAGAGAAATCAAAAGAAATCAGTACATTACAGAAGGAATTTCTTGTACAGTCTTCTCTACGGCTTCTCATTTACAGTGGGTGACAATATTGTCACAAGGAAAGATGAAATTACATACCAATATCTGACTTTTTTGCATTGGAAAACACTTACAGAGTGATCTGTCATAATGAAAACATGACAAAGCCATTTGACTATCTTGTTCATAAACAATGGTGTCAGGACTTTTCATTTTGATGACACTGACACTTTCATTGACATGAATACTTGCTTTTGAAGAAGGAACTATCCATTTTGAGCAAGTGACACGCTTTTGCAGGTTATCAACTAGGTTTTGCAGTTTGTACTAATTGTTTTGAGAAATGCACTAACTGTTGTGCAAACGTAAATAGTGATGTGAGAAATGCACCAAAATGACTGAGAAAAATTGTAATTAATAATATAATTATTATAAATGTCTCTCTCTGTCTATCTCTCTCTCTCTCTCTCTCTCTCTCTCTCTCTCTCTCTCTCTCTCTCTCTCTCTCTCTCTCAATTCAAATGGGCTTTATTGACATGGGAAACATACATTTACATGGCCAAAGCCAAACAAAACAATCAAACAGAGAAATCAAAAGAAATCAGTAGCATACATTACAGAAGGAATTTCTTGTACAGTCTTCTGACAGTAGCAATGGCTACACTTTGGACTTTTCTGTTTACGCCGGGAAGTCAAAGTTCAAATCAGGCATTGGACTGGCGTATGACTCTGTCATGTCCCTGATAAAGCCAGCACACTTCAAGCAAGTACCCATGGGCAAGGGATATCATTTGTATGTCGATAACTTTTATACAAGTCCAAAGCTTTTCAGGGATCTGCATAGCCTGGGTGTCGGAGCATGTGGAACGTACAGAGTTGAAAGAAAAGAATGCCCCCGCACAGAGTTGAATGCTCTCAAAAGGAAGGATGCTAGGGGCACCATCAGGTGGCTACGTGATGGCCCACTGGTCTTTGTGAAGTGGATGGACACACGTGAAGTCTCTGTTTGCTCCACAATCCACAAGTCATTCTCTGGAAAAACTGTGCTGAGGAGAATACAAGATAAGCGCTCTGAGACCTGGTCCATTGAGAACATTGCATGCCCAACACCTGTCCTGGGCCCTCATTTATCAACAGTTCTTAGAAAGTCTTCTACTTTCGTTCGTAAGCACAGAATTTAGAATGTGTGTACGCAAAAAAAAAATGGATTTATCACACGTGCGTACACAGGTCGTACGCACACCTGTCTTGATAAATATCACTTTGATCCTACGCTGGAGCTCGTGCACGGTTTTAAGTATTTGCATACCAGAACCGCCCCGATTATCCATATATGGTAATGAATAGGGGTGGGACGATACATCGATCCAGATCGATACATCGATGTAATTATCAACAATCGAATCGGATCGATGCGATGTAATAAGATCGATTCATATCGATACTCTTATTTTGAAAATCCTGTGGCGAGTCTCATATCCGCCCAAGAACAACAGCAGTAGCTCCGTGTGTGTAGATGTTACAGCATAGCATTCTCCCTTTCTGTGTGTGTGCGCGCGTCTTTGGAAAGACCAGATGAGGTCAGAGGAGTTTGATGTTTAAATGTTATTTAAACATAAACAATATAATACATAATAAATGTAGGCCTATACATGATCATGCAACATCAACAAATTGTTGTAGGAACGGTTTGGGAGAGGGAGGTTGTGAGTTTTGAGTTCCAAAAAATTTAGCTTAAAGTTTAAAGCTCAATATATAAAAACGTGGCACTTTACAGTGAACAGGAGGTCTATTTGTATTAAAAACAATAGATTGATTTTCCTTTAAATGTCTGGAAGAGCTCAAAAATACAAATGTCAAATGATATTTTCATTACCTTTTTTTTGTTGATCTAAATGTTACCGATTGTGTTAAATGGGCATATGATATCATCTCATATCGATCGCAGGCACCTGAATCTAATCGTATCGTATTGTATCGTGAGAGACTTTGTGATATCGGCAAATATCGTATCGTTGTCCAAAGAATCGATATCGTATCGTATCATGATGAAACTGGTGATTCCCACCCCTAGTAATGAAACACCCCCATGGGATGTGAAATAATGGACTGACCCGAGGGAAGCGTGTTATGGAGAAATACGAGACAGGCTGACAGACATGTACACGTACGGTGATGTCGGATATGATATCTCTTAAAGACCATATTAACTAATAAAGCCCATGCTGGAATATGACTGCCTTTTTCCGTTTTGTTCGATTAATACCCAGGGATTAAAGTTCTCCTCAATTTTATTCCAAATCGCGACGGATTTTCCGTAAATTTTCTACCTGCTGCATATGATTTTTAGAGGCATACAATCTATTTTGATGTCAGTATTGGGTAGCCTATATAAACAATAATACGAGAGCATATACAAGAACAATGAATCTCACTGCCATGTATGATGTAGCCTATACGCCATGTGTAGCCTGCCTATGTGATCAATACAAACATGAACTTGAATCCCATCATCATATTTACATAGTCTGTCCACTATGTTTATTACTTTGTTATTTCCCCCCCTATCTATGTAAAGCGATCTTGCATGGGTCTCTTGAAAGGCGCTATATAAAATGAAGCTATTATTATTATTATTGTTGTTATTATTATTATTATTATTATTATTATTATTATTATTATTATTATTATCACGTCTGTGCGCGGAGCTCACAAAAAAAATTAAATACTGTCTTTTACTGTTAGTCTCAGTGAAGTTTCAACGGAGCGAGGTAATCTATTCTAACCAACAAATTGAAGTAGAAAGCATTTCGTTGTGGCCAATCTTATTTGGAAACATGACACAAAATAATAGTATGTCGCTTTTTATTTGAAACAATATTTAATCGCGTTTGGAGGTGGGTGTTCTGCGTCTGCCCCCTGTGCCAAACAAGCAAGCCAACCTCTTGTTCGCGCATGAGCCCGTTATAATTACACTACTGTCGCTATTTCACAATGAACTATAATGAATTACGGTTCATACAGAACACGCGCCAGTGTCGGGAGTAATGCACAAAAGCTTATTTCCGCATTGAAACTAATGCATGAACTGAGGAGCGCATATGCCGTCCGTCTGCAGTAACGATATTCTACCACCGGGCGTCAGCTACGCATGCTCCGAGCTGTGCGTAGATATACGCACAAAGTCAAGTTCACGTTCAAATTGATAAATCCCACACTTTGCTTAGAAATTATCGTACGCACGGGTTACGCACATATCTGTGCGTACACAACGTTGATAAATGAGGGCCCTGGAGTACAACAAATACATGGGAGGCGTTGATCTGTCTGACCAACTCATCCAGTACTACTCTGCACACCACAAGACCATGCGCTGGTACCGGACTTTGCTCTACCACTATCTGGACATTGCCACCACTAACGCCTACCTTCTTCACAAGGAGCTCTGCAGGGAGCAGCAGGTGCAGCCGATGACCCACCTGGTCTTCCAGCAGGAGCTGGTAACTGAGCTGTGTGGCCTCACAGTTGTACAGGTGCCAGTGGACAATCTACCCACGGCACCAGTAAACCGCCTACCAAGGAACCATTCACCTGTGGCGATCACGCAACAGGCAGATAAATCCCAGAAGGCCACGGCTGGCCGCCTGTTTTGTGTCCATTGTAAGATGAAGACCCCCTGGAAGTGCTGTGAATGTGGTGTGGCCCTCTGTCTCATTCCAGACAGGAACTGCTTTTTCGCATATCACTTAGTGTGATACAGAACAGGCAGATACAACCATGAGGAGACACCTATTGTTTTTTTTATACATGTGCATAATAAAATGTTTACCTTTTTTTGTACATGTAGATTTTGCCTAAATTCATCGTGGTCGCTCTCTGCCAAATATCGTATGAGGCACCTTGTATTATTATTGTATTGTATTATTCTCTATGTTTTTTTAATAAAATTGTGTGATATTCTATTCCTGTTCTGTTTTTTTCATTTTCTTTATATAGTGATACACACAATGACCAGTCTGAGAATACTTCTGTGTGTGTGTGTGTGTAACCAAATGCATACCTACATGTATGACCTATATCTATCTAATACTTTTGGATATGAGAATTTTTTCAATAAGTATGTGTAGCAGGGTGGATTATCCTAGAGCCATATGAAATCCGTTTTATTATTTTCCAAATTCCATTTTATTTTTTCCCAAATTCCATTTTTTCCGTTTTAATATTTCAGAATTCTGTATTTTGCCTTTTATGCTCATTTTACCATCAGAAATAGTGTCTAATAAGTGGGAATGAATAAATGTCCACAATTGAATAAGATATAACAGTCCATTTAATGTTTTTAAGTGCTGCAACTCAGAAATACAGTTCAATTTTACACAATATTTTTCAATTAATATTGTGACAAAATAAAAATACATATTTCAAGTGTAAACAATAGATACAGCTAGCTACTACTGACATTATCACAATGACAATGTCAGTAACCTAGCTATATCTATTATATTGTGATGAAATTTAGTAATGCATAATTTAGGCACCTTTAGTTTAGTTTATTTCGTTTATAAAGGACAGTGTATAATGGCAATCGTTTGCATTAAACAAATGGATGGGTGCACTAGATTTAGCAAGAAGCTATCATTTCCATCTATAGTCCTATGTACTGTAACGTTTCATAGCTATTTAAGTTTATTTAGATTATAAAGGGCAGTGTATAATGACAATCGTTTGCATTAAACAAATATGGGTGCACCAGATTTAGCTAGAACTTCTAGAAGCTATCATTTCCATAGATAGTCCTATAACGTTACATAGCTATTTAAGTGTATTTAGTTTATAAAGGGCAGTGTATAATGACAATCGTTTGCATTAAATAAATGGATGGGTGCACTAGATTTAGCTAGACGCTAAACGTCCTAACGTTATAGCTATTTAATCACAATAGTGTCGCAAGTGTTTTTGCGGGTCCAGTCCACGGAACGTTGACAGAATTAGCAAAACACCTTATCACCGGAGGCATAAAAGTCATTAGGATACTGTTCTGCTCTGAATTGAGGGCTTATTGTGGAATTGTTTAGCTTCTTGACGATGTTAACACTGAAGCAGCCAGACGCTTGAGCACCGCGGCTGTGTTGTGTGTAACACGCTGTAGCGTCCCCGCCTCCCCGGTCGCGTGTGCACCAAAATTTCAGTCCAGATTAGGCCAAATTCTGCAATATTCCACGTTTTGCAGTTGATTCCATTTTTATTGGTTAATTCCGCGATTCCGTCCGCGATTCCGTGAACGCGGATTTCATATGGCTCTAGATTATCCCTGCTTCGTGGGAACGGGTGGGCACAATCACTGGGTAGCGAGACTGTCTGACTGCACCTCCGTCTTTGAGTCTGGAGCTTCGACTGGAGGCTGGTAGTGTGAGTGGATGGGGCCCGGGATTTACCAACCTGGTCTGGTACTCTGGTCTTCCTTCCCTGCAGCAGGGCGGTCAGCAGTACTCCCCAACACGCTCCCACTTCCCCCAATTGCTCCTTAAACCCTCCCACACCTAGTGACTGAATTGTAAATAAATACCCTGAGTTCCCCCCGCAAGCAGTACCCTCCCTCAGTGACACTAGAAACCTTACAATGAAAAGGGAAAGGTGGAATAAGAAGGGGTTAATTATGTTAACGTTACCCACATCAAAAGAGTTGCTGAACCGCTCATGAATGGACACGCACACAGAACTCCCATCTAATTCTTTAATGTTAACTATACTGGTCAGTTACAATGATTTAATGATAACGACCAAATGGACTGAAGTCCCACTATAATTCCGTTTGTGACTCAATACCTCCTAAACCCGTATTTTATACACCCACCTCTGGGTTAGTATCAGGGGTAATATACTGCAATGTGTTTGACTCCTCACCCACGTCTGGGTCGCCCTGTATAATACCTCTGACAGGCTTTAATTATACGGCAAGAATAATACCTCTCTAGGCTTTACTTGTAATGCAACAGGTCTGTAACCTCCCCACAGGGAAAGGGTTAATTAGATGGGAAAATATTATTAAACACAAACACGTTATCACACTCAAAGAAAATGAAAAGAAATCAAAAGGTGGGCCCACAAATACCTAACAAAGTCCTAGGCTAATGCCGGCATGTATTGTTAATGGGGTACCCCTAGAACTGTGGTTAGCAACGTTAGCTACGCCCGCGGGCCGCACCACACTGTGTACTGTGTAATAGCTCCGTAGTGTAGATGCTCAATTGTACTCAACCAACATGGCGGCCTCGCCGCACCACCACCGTCCGGGTGGCAAGATGGCGTCGAACGCTCTCGGCGAGGGTGCTAGCAGGCGGAGCTGGAGCAGAGGGGCAGTGCTTGGCTGAGAGCGTGTGCTGGGTGATGGCGACCTCTGTTGCTCTGAAGGCAGCCTGGTGCAGATCTGGTTGTAGACAGCCGGAGCAAACCGGTTGTAGACGGTTGGTGTTGGGTCGACGCGCATTTATAAGCTCGCCCTCACTAACACTGCAGCTACACTCTGGGTCCCAAACAGCCCTCCTGCTAGACGGGGTATATAATAACGCAGGGTGTCCCTAAACACCGGTCCTCTTCACGCCACGCTGGCGGGACGCCTCCACAGAGAGGATAGCTTTAACTCAAGCCCAACTCGGCTATACCGCCTTTGTTCTAGGATAACTCGTTTTATATCACTAGGGATATTCAGGGGGGAAACATGCAAGGCTCCACTACGATTACGTTCATAGGATAACCCGTCACATGCTCCGGTTCAGTTCGTCCGCCCGTGTTTCACAACGGGGCTCCCCGATCCACGTCTGTTCACAACAATCGTCCGGCCTCGAAGAGGTCCGTCTCCCCTCTTCCGCCTCCATATATGTCCTTCCATCTCTCTCCGACACTCTCTGCCTGCCACCGCCCCCTGCTGGTACCGCCAACTAGTCACACAGGGAAAAGGCTGATAGAGTATGGTCCAGTAACCTTGTTCATAATCCATATTCCAGCGATAGAAGAAGGAGGAGCTCGCGTCATTGCTCGTGAGAATATCAGTGGAAACGAATCAGAATGTCTTAGTGCACCAGGGGAGATAAAAAGGCAAGTCAGCACTTCTGAATAATAGTCATATTTTCAGGATGCTACATATGGATGCCTGAACACAGAATGACACCAGTATCACTGACTACCACGGCAAGCCTATAGAAAATTATTCTATTTAATAATAATAATAATAATAATAATAATAATAATAATAATAATAATAATAATAATAATAATAATAATAATAATAATAATAATAATAATAATAATAATAATAATAATTATTATTATTATTATTATTATTATAAATGTCTCTCTCTCTGTATCTCTTTCTTTCTTTCTTTCTTTCTTTCTTTCTTTCTTTCTTTCTTTCTTTCTTTCTTTCTTTCTTTCTTTCTTTCTCTCTCTCTCTCTCTTTCTATTATATTACTATACTATTATATATCTATCTAAATATCTAAACCTCTGTCTATCTAGTGTGTGTATGCATGGCATCAAATCAAAGTGTGTGTTGCTGTAGGCCTGCCTGTATTGATCAGTCACATTATACCCCCATCCAGCCGTAATTGTTCTCTGCTGGGCCTTTGTTTCATGGTGTGAATTGGTCTAGTGACATTGACATTGACATCACATTGCATTCTGGGAAGGAGTGTAGTTCCCTTATCATTAGCTTCAGAGGCTCCTGCTGCAAATTGGTAATGACTGTACCAGAATGTTTGATAGGACATTGATTGAAAACTATCGGCTAAAATTGTACAATTGATGGCTTACTTTGAAGGTATGAATCTGTAATTTTATATTATGTAACAAAAAAAAGGGAAAATTCTCAGGAGGAGGAGCTCTTGAGGTTAGACTCCTAAACACATTTTAGGACTTTTGACAGTATGCTGGCTAGATATATGGGCCTGTAGTTGTGTAGGCTGACAGAAAGATGACGAGCTATGGGCCGCCTGTATATTTTCCCCAACAGAGTTTCACTTCCGCGTTCGGTTTGCGCGATCTGATTGGCCACTGATGTTTCTCTCAGCGCCAATCGCGTTACTCCTAACAAACTGGTTAAGCTTGGCGACTCTTTTGAAGTCGCTCTCTTTCGAAGTTGGTTATGGTTAGGGTTAAGGTTAGGGTTAGGGTTAGTTGGTTAAGGTTAGGGTTAGGGTTAGTTGGTTAAGGTTAGGGTTAAGGTTAGGGTTAGGGTTAGTTGGTTAAGGTTAGGGTTAGGGTAACAGCCTGCTGGCGCGATTGTTAGGAGTAACGCGATTGGCGCTGAAAAAAACGTCAGTGGCCAATCAGATTGCGCAAACCGAACGCGGAAGTGAAACTCCATTGGGGAAAATATACACGTCTATGGGCCTGTAGTCAGGGCCGCCGCAAGGGGCGTGCGAGAGGTGCGGTCGCACAGGGCCTCGCGCACCTAGGGCCTCACGAAAAAAAAATTATTTTTTCTTTTTTTAAGATTATCTTTTTTATATATATATTTTTTTTACCATGCATTCTTTCGCCGGTTAAGTTTAGGCATGTTAAGTTTAGGCATTGTTTCGGAGTTGGTTAAGGTTAGAAGGGTTAAGTTTAGGCGCTGTTTCGGAGTTGGTTAAGGTTAGAGTTTGTCTTAGAGCATGGCAATATTCTTTCGGAGTTGGTTAAGGTTATGGTTAAGTTTAGGCATTGTTTTGGAGTTGGTTAAGGTTAGGGTTAAGGTTAGGCATTGTTTCGGAGTTGGTTAAGGTTAGAAGGGTTAAGTTTAGGCGCTGTTTCGGAGTTGGTTAAGGTTAGAGTTTGTCGCAGAGAATGGCAATAGAATGCAGCCTATTTCCGCACTGCAGCTCTCTCGCGCTGCCGCGGTCACATGGGCGTAGTGGCCAATCAGAGAAACGCTGAACACAAGTTGGTTGCCTAAAATATTCACGCGGCCGGGAGGCCAGCTAGCAGTGCGTTGCAGTAGTCAAGGCGGGAGATGACTGTTGATTGGATGAGGAGTTGAGTGGCTTCTTTTGTCAGGAAGGGGCGTATCCTTCTGACGTTGCTCAGGAGGAATCTGCAGGTTCTGGTTGTCCCTGCGATGTGAGCAGAGAAGTTCAACTGGTCGTCAAGGACAACACCAAGGTTCTTGGCGGTCGGGGACGCGGTCACAGCTGCATTCTCGACTGTGATGGAGAGGTCGGTCAGGGGGGAGGATTTGGCCGGCAGGTGGAGCAATTCTGTTTTGCTTAGGTTCAGTTTGAGGTGGTTGGTCGTCATCCAGGCGGAGATGTCAGACAGACAGGCCGAGATCCGCTCAGAGACGTGGATATCTGAGGGAGGGAAGGAGAGGAAGAGTTGAGTATCATCAGCATAACAATGATATGAGAAGCCATGAGACGTGATAATGTTACCCAGTGATTTAGTGTAGAGGGAGAAGAGAAGGGGTCCTAGGACCGAGCCCTGGGGGACACCCGTCCGGAGGGGGCGGGTGGCCGACAGAGTCCCTCTCCATGACACTTGGTAGGAGCGGTCGTTGAGGTATGATGTCAGCCATGTCAGCGCAGATCCAGCCACTCCCATTCCTGCGAGGGCCGCGAGGAGGATCTGATGGTTGACTGTGTCAAAGGCTGCAGATAGATCTAGGAGAATCAGGACAGAGGAGAGGCCTTTCGCTTTTGCTAAGTGAAGTGCCTCTGTGACCGCAATGAGGGCTGTTTCTGTGGAGTGGCCAGTCCGGAAGCCAGACTGATTGGGGTCTAGGAGGTCATTCTGTAAGAGATAAGCAGTAAGTTGGTTGGATACAGCACGTTCAAGTTCAAGAGCTATGGGTCTGTAGTAGGGGTGTAACGGTACGTGTATTCGTCCCGCAAATTTACGGTACGGCCGTCACGGTGCGGTACGTGCAGCGCAGCCATACGACGAATACGTGACGCAAACATGCCAGTCGCGCATGCAGGCACTCGTGAGGTCCGTGCGAGAACAGCGCGCGTGGCCGGGCACACAGAGTCCGACTTCAGAGCGAGCGAAAGTGCACGGAGGAAGGCACATTTACATTGGAACAGCTGCAGGGTCATTACAATTGTACAGTTTTTTTCGTTTTCTTGTTCGCCCAATAATGTTAACCAAATGAAACCAATGGAAAGACACACACACACGCCGCGCATCGCCAACACACACACACGTGCCGCGTGTCGCCAACACACACACATGCCACGCGTCGCCAACACACACACACGCCGCACATCGCCAACACACACACACGCACAAGCGTCGCCAACAAACAACAACAACATTCTCCCCCGTCGGCCTCACACTGATCAAATAAAAAAAAGAAACATACTTTTTTGGAATGATCATCTGAGCTCCTCTCCAGTTGAACTGCTATTGTGTTTAAATCCAAATAATCCTCTGCCATTGTTGTGTAACATGTCATCTGTTCTCTAGTTTTCAGTCTCAGCTTCATGTGAAGTTAAATCCTCTCTAGAAGTGAAACTGAAACTTACCAAGCCTATAGGTTGTAGGCAATTCATTTACTCTGGATGCCTGAACACAGAATGACACCAGTATCACTGACTACCACGGCAAGCCTATAGAAAAGTATTCTATTTAATAATAATAATTATAATAATTAGCCTAAATATAATATATAAAAATATTAAAAAAAAAGATATACAAAAAAAATTTATATTAATAATTATAATTATAAATATTTTTTTTCTGTTGTACCGAACTCGTACCGAACCGTGACCCCAATACCGAGGTACGTACCGAACCGTGGCTTCTGTGTACCGTTACACCCCTAGTCTGTAGTTATCTAGGCTGACAGTAAGCTGACTAGAGCTATGAGCAGTGGCGGACTGGGACACAAATTCAGCCCGGGACATTCAGACGCACCAGCCCACACACCGGCCCACGCACCGGCCCACTTACCGGCCCCGAAACCGGCCCACACAACGGCCGTTATGAAACACTTGTCCAGTATTAAACAACCCAAGGCTGTGGCTAAGGAGTCAATATCAGGGAGACCAAATCTACACCCCGCCCCTAGATGTGCACTCATGCACAGTGCACACACACACACACACACACACACACACACACACACACACACACACACACACACACACACACACACACACACACACACACATACATATCAGGGTTTCCGTTAGAAAAAATTGTTGCCGGCCTCAGTGTCCGGTAGATTTCAATCTACCGGTCAAATGAGAGACATTCCGGTCAGAGTTTATTGAGCTTAAAAACAATTGATAGGCAAAAGAATGACAACAAAACAAAAGAATGACATCATCAAGGCATGTAGATTTATAATATTTTTCCTTAAAACTAGGCTACTTTTGCGTATAAAGTCATTATATTCCAAATAAAATAAGTCCCGAGACTCGTGCTGCTGCCGACTTTAAATCAAATAGGTGTCTGTGGGCAGTCGCCCGACATTAATAAACAACAGTCTGTTATAATCACATTTTTATGAGCTAACGAATTCCGTTATATTGGACATTTGTATTAATTATATCAAGCGAAGAACTGAGAAATTTGGCAGAGAGAGACGGCAACATTATCGTGGGTCTGCGTGACGACTCTCTCTCTCTCCACCTCCCAATGACTTATTTGCGAGAGTATGGCGCTGCAGAGCAGCAGATTCAGCTGTTATTGGCTCTTTTCTGGGAACCGCACAACAGCGCCCCCCACCCAACATTGAATTGAAAATGGCTGAATTGGAGTACTGCTGGAGTACTGCATTGTGCTGCTGTTGCTCCAGCTCTGCAACTTCACAAAAGTTCGCACACCCAGCACTAAGCTCTCGCTGACAATGTCGTTGTCATTATTAGAAGCAACGATGAAACAAATCATGTAATGATTGTTTCGTTCATCGCATAGGCTATTTAATTTGAGCCTATTTTAATACAATTCAAATAATCAAATTGTGCTTAGACTCAGGGAATTATTTTCACCGGACATTAAGACCGGAGAGATGAAATATGTCGGACTTCAACAGATTTTGCCGGTCAAATACCGGTAATTACCGGCTAACGGAAACGCTGATACATATACCGTTACTTCCTGTTATTGGCATATTTTTTTTTTAGCCTAGGGATTAAGGATACATGAAGTATTAACTACACCATAATAATATTGAGGTTTTGATCCATAGAAAGGTCTGTGCTACACAATTTCAGTTAGATTGGATTTATTGTCCTTTAATTTGGCACTCATGACATTAGTTGCTTGCCGTTTAATCAACATCGAAAGACCCCCCACTTCCTCCCAGACACCCATTCCAAGAGCCTGTTTCTCTCTCTCTCTCTCTCTCTCTCTCTCTCTCTCTCTCTCTCTCTCTCTCTCTCTCTCTCTCTCTCTCTCTCTCTCTCTCTCTCTCTCTCTCTCTCTCTCTCTCTCTCTCTCTCTCTCTCTCTCTCTCTCTCTCTCTCTCTCTCTGTGTCTGTGTATGTGTCTCTCTGTGTGTGTGTCTCTCCCTCTCTGTGTCTCTCCCTCTCTCTGTGTCTCTCTCTCTCTATGTCTCTCTCTCTGTGTGTCTGTCTGTCTGTCTGTCTGGACTGGGCTCTCTCTCTCCCCTCAGGGTCAGCTGTGCTGGACTGGGCGCCTGTTACTGTTCCGCAACTGTAAGTTACTTCCGGGGTAGGCCTGATTGGCCCCGACAGGCATGTGACAGGCGCGGCCACGCCCCGCGGCAGCCTCAGGACGCGCAACTTTCTCTGCCGCGCGGCACGCTCCGCGGCAGCATTATGTAGATTATGTAGCAGTAATACGCCCTTTTTCACTATCCAGAAATAGCTCAATTGGCAGCGCTGGATTGGTGTGGATCCTACCGTCCGTTGCTGGCAAGTTCGATTCCCTTCAATTTTTTTATTTATTTTTTTAACATGCATTCGTTCGCCGTTAAGTTTAGGCATGTTAACTTTAAGCATTGTTTCGGAGTTGGTTAAGGTTAGGCATTGTTTCGGAGTTGGTTATGGTTAGAAAGGTTAAGTTTAGGCGCTGTTAAGGAGCTGGTTAAGGTTAGAGTTTGTCTTAGAGAATGGCAATATTCTTTCGGAGTTGGTTATGCCTTATGGTTAAGGTTAGGCATGGTTAAGGTTAAGGTTAAGGTTAGGCATAGTTTCGGGGTTGCTTAAGGTTAAAGGGTTAAGTTTAGGCGCTGTTAAGGAGCTGGTTAAGGTTATAGTTTGTCTTAGAGAATGGCAATAGACAGCCTATTTCCGCGTTGCAGCGCAAGGCAATAGACAGCCTATTTCCGCGCGACAGCTCTCAGCAGCCTCGTTGCGCGTCCTGAGGCTGCCGCGGGGCGTGGCCGCGCCTGTCACGTGCCTGTCGGGGCCAATCAGGCCTACCCAGGAAGTAACTTACAGTTGCAGAACAGTAACAGGCGGACTGGGCTCTCTCTCTCCCCTCAGGGTCAGCTGTGCTGGACTGGGCGCTCTCTCTCCCCTCAGGGTCAGCTGTGCTGGACTGGGCGCTCTCTCTTTCCTCAGAGTCAACTGCATAAGAAGAACATCAGCAATCAATAATAATGGCTTGAATTCATACAGCGTTTTTCAGCCTTTTGAAAACACCCAAAGTAGTAGTAGTAGTAGTAGTAGTTTATTTAGTCATCATCTCACACAATACAATATACACCATCATTTAACAATATTTGATTTTACAGTGACTGAAAAGGTACAGACTGAAGCATAATGCTTATATATGCCTGTCCTATATTCTTAACACTTTGATCGCCATGGTTAAATTCATAATTTACCATCCCTAGCCAGCTCTATTTGTCTATGGAGAAGTTCCCCTTATTTGCAGGGCTATAACTTTTTAAATTCTATTGCTAAATTGACATTATTATGGCCCATTCAATGTCCTATATCTATTGTTCAGGGTATAGCAACGTTATACTTTTTCATTCACATATTCATACTAAAATATGGTCTAAAGTATAAGTATGTTTTTATCGTTTTCTGCAGCTTTCTCCAGAACTTGATTTATAGCCCCAAATGCATTATATTGATGATCAAATACAGTTTGGTAGCGATCGGTGCCAGATAAAAAATTTCAACTGGAGGTACTTCTAGAAGTTACTACGTATCATCTGATGTTGACCGGATGGGCGGGGGGTCGTTTATAATTCCGTGGCCAACGTTATATCATTCATCTAGTGTGGGTCATATGGTCATCAGAGCAGTTAGTAAAGAACACGTTGGAAAATAACGCTGGATCTTACCATATCTTCCTCGCGCCGTTGGATGATCAGCTTGGAGTAGACAGTTTTCGATTATGGGATGTTGATCTAGATGAACCATTTCCAGGTTGTATAATACTATATACGTCCAAATAACGTTGTTTATTGAGTTAGGGCGAGCGATTGATTATCCAGTGTGTCGAGATGGAGTCCGGCTAACGATCGCGAGTGCCCGGACGAAATATGGATGAGCACTTCCTGTTTGGCGCGTCACTTCCTGTTGGCGCTCTTGAACCGTTAGACAGTTGAGTGGAGCTCAGCAGTATATCTCAGGTCCCCGGAGGAGAAATATGATTTCGATCACAGATTTTTGAAATATTGATATCAAAGACGTGTTACGGCGTCTTCGGCAGAATGAGCATGGCGGGGAAAGACGAGTTCCAGCGTTTTCGGCGATTAAAGTGTTAACAAAAATTACAAAAATTAAGACTCCAAAACAGTATTCTAAAAAAAAACAGTATTATTCACCCTTGTAGTTTTCAAAAATAGCTTTACAAACCATTTTCTTAAAAACCAAAAGCGAATTACTCATTCTTAACACTTTGGCTGCCTAAGGTTAAATTCATGATATACCATAGATTGCCAGCGCTATTTGTCTATGGAGAAAGTCCCCTTCTTTGCAGGGCTATAACTTTTTAAATTCTATTGCTACATTGCCATTATTAGGGCCCATTCAAAGTCCTATATGTATTGTTCATTGTGTAGCAACGTTAAACTTTTTCATTCACATATTCATAGTAAAGTATGGTCTAATGTATAAGTATGTTTTCATCTCTTTCTGCAGCTTTCTCCAGAACGTGATTATAGCCCCAAATGCATTATATTGATGATGAAATACAGTTTGATGGCAATTAGCGCGATATAAAAAATTCCAACTAGACGTACTTCTAGAAGTTACTACACGTCATCTGATGTTGACCGGATGGGCGAGGGGGCGTTTATAATTCCGTGGGCAGCGTTATACCAATCATCTAATGTGGGTCAAATGTTGATAATAGCAGTTAGTGTCGAAGACGGTAACGTTACACGCTGAAACTCACCCCAGTCTCCGCGCGCCGTTGAGCGATCATCGTAGAGTAGAAATCTTATCATTATGGGATATATTTTTACCCGGTCCATCTCCAGCTTGTATAATGGTATATACGTCCAAATCATGTTGTTTATCGAGTTATTGCCAATCGATCACTGTGTAGCGTGACGAGCCAGAGTCCCATGACCTATAGCGAGCGCCCGGAAGTACTACGGACGTCTAGCACAACCTCTATGGCACATCCTGTTTGGCGATTGCGCCGATCGGCCACCAGATGGCGCTCCTGAACCGCCAGAGAGCTCAGTGGGTCCTGCTGGTGGATCTCAGGCCAGCGGAGGGGACATATGAATCCGATCGCAGATTTTTTAAATATTGATATAAGGACGACGTAACGCGTCCTCCGGCAACTTTAGCATGGCCAGCAAAGACGTCTAAAGACGGTTCCCGGCACCCAAAGTGTTAACTGTATATCAGCATTGTTCCACAAAGCGCTTCACAGAAACCATCAAGCATTCACACTCACACAGTCATACGCTACTGGTGGTCGTGAGCAGCATCAGCAAACACAGCTGCCCTGTGGCAGACTGACGGAATCATGTCTGCTATTCAGCGCCAACCACCATCAACAACCTTCATAAATACATTCAACATTAATGGAATAGGCTAACTACCAACTTAGCTGTAGCAGTTAGCTGTTATATGCAATCACATTTGTTTAACTACGGGGTAGTAGTTGACCTAGTTGTTAGCTTAAGCAAGTTACAGTAGCTGTGGTTATTTACAAACATGTAGATGAGACTAATCATATACAGATCGAGAACATGGCTAACAGTTGGGAATTCTAAGGTACATCTTATTTAAGCATGTAAAATGGCAACTAATCAATTCAATCAATTAGATTACCAATATTATATCAACATGAAAATTTGGAAGGGAACATAATAGTATTTTATTTTAGTATTTACTATTATAATATTAGTAGCCGATTAATTTGCAGCCCGTCCTAGGTTCTGATTGGCTCTCTAGGTTAGCACTTTAGCTTCTGATGCTGTGGTGGGCACTAGTCCTAACATTGCTAACTAAACTTTTAGTCAGAGAAAAAACTTCACGAGTCACGACTATTTACGTCCACGTGCTGTAAGGAATCAGGAATACGCACATTGTCTTGTAATAGAATGACTGAAATCACTGCAAGAGCTAGTATAGGCTAGCTAGCCCTCATGAACCGGCAGACACCAACAGTAGAATATGCACTAGGCTACTGCACGCACCTGTCATGTTACTGTTGGTTCCTTCCACTTGAACTTCATCATCATTAGCAGCAGCAGCTACTCTAACGCCAGCCCTTCCTCTACTAAACATGTCTGTAATTTTAGAACATTGTTCTGCGTCTTTTACTAGCAATTTTAGTTTTTTAATTCTAGCTTTTTCAGCTCCACCCATTCTTTTCTTTGCATTCTCCATTTCTGCGCTTCTAGGCCTACTCGCGGTTGGGAGGAAACGTGAATCTCATTCACTGATGTCTCATGTCTCATTCAAGACTGGCTAACAAAAGCATGTCTTTCACTTAACACCAAGAAAACAGTGTGTATGATGTTCACAAAGTCACCAGTAGAGGTCACTCACTCTAATGTGTTTCTGGGAGAGGCGGAGCTGGACATTGTACATTAATTCAAGTATCTTGGGGTCACATTGGACTCTACATTGACCTTCAAAAAGTCATGTGAAGAAAGTGACAAACACAGTCAAGTTTAACATAGAAAACTTCAGGCAGATCAGGCCCTGCCTGCCAGTTCTATTTCATACTGGCTGCCGCTCAGCGTCATCTGCACTAACCTCACTTTGTGCATATGCACTGAATAAAAATCCACAATGTACCTTTACATACCAACATTCATCTGGCCACACCCCTATCCGCTACCTTCATAAGCAGGTGTGTGGCCACACACTCGCCTCCTTCTTCACTTTCACCACAAGGAAGTGCCTGTTGTATACATCACTTGACGAGGTTGTTTAAGCTGAAGAAAGTTGAGTTACGTGTTTACATTTTTTCTTGCTTTTTTCTTTCTCTCATAACTTTAAAAAGAAAAAAGCTAAGTCATAATGTTTACCTCGGAGGGTCGCGCTAGCAACGTTACCCTTCACCAGCGGTTCTCCATTGCCTCCTCTGTCGTGCGTCTTGGAGCGGGGTTGAGGCCACTTTCGTGGTCGGCAGCCGTGCCCGGTAGGCATCCGATAGATAGTTTGCCTCTCCAAGAAGCTGGTGCACCAGCGCTGTCTCCTGTGCGATGGCCTGGTTCCGACTCTGGTTCCTTTGCCGCCGGAGAGTCGTCCGCTGTTGGGCGGCCGGCTCCTCTGGTGGCGGAGGATTTGAGACGCAAACTTTTTGCGTCGGCTTGCTCCCGTCGTAAGATGGTGGCTTGTAGACACGAACGGCCTGGTTTTGGTTAGTTGCTGGAGCCGGATGAGGATGCGTCTGATTCTCCATGGCCGATGGAAACAGAGGACTACATGGTAGAAGCAGACGGGTTCTTATTTGACGCCCCGGTGGAGACATGTCCGCCGCCTGTCCAGGTAACACTGGAGGGGGGTGATAGGTCTCCTTGGGGTCCCTCGTACGCGGATGTTGGGTTAGAACCTCCGACTCGGTGGCGGGATGCCCTGCTATCAGCCACATCAGAATGTGGCTCTGTAACCAGTAGCCTGCTGCATGTGAGGGACGCAAGCTCGGTGGGGGAAAGTATGCAGGGGGAACTGCGTGCTTTGTTCCCCGAGCTCATGGCGGCGGCAGTCGCAAACGGCGTGCCGCAGCCACTACCTGTTCCTGTTCCTGATGATCTCATAGGTCATCTATGGCAACGCCGTCCTGTGAGAGAGATGGGCGTTGTCTGTCCATTTTTCCCCTCGATGGAGGCCTACGTCCGTCAGGGACAGATGGTCTCCCACATCATGGGCCTCACCCCCGCCTACGTGCGAGTCACGAGGGTGGTGGGTTTGGTAGACGGCATGAAGGAGGGGGTGCCTCGGCTTGATAGGCTGATGGCAGCTCTCCTTTGTCCTGAGGTGGTGTGGGAGCCGTTACGGAAGCCGGTTCCCCAAGGGAAATCGACGAGGCGGTTGGCTTACTGGAGTGACCAGTCATTTATCTCCGTGACTCAATCTCTGGCTGCCACTTCTAACATCGCACAGCTGGCGAGATTCATGTCCGGGATACTGATGGGCGGTAAGGAGCTGACCGATTTGCAACATGATCAGCTCGCCCAGTCGGCAGGAGCCATCCTGCATCTGATCCAGCCGCAGTCCATCGCCGCTGGGAAAGTATGTGCCCGGCAGGTCGGCGCTGCAGCTGATGACCTCAACCTGCAGGGAGATGCAGGAGGAGCGTTCCGTGCTCCAGCCTCATTTCCCCCTGCCCGATGTCGCCGGTGGAGTCAGACGGAAGGCTCGTCGTCGGGGTTCCGCCGCCGTAGCTGCCGCTGCTACCACCGCCACTGCTGGACCTTCAGCAAAGAAGGCCAGGAGGAAAGAGGGCGCCTCCGCCACTGCAGCCGGCCCATCCACGCTCGGAGGTGGCGGTAGGGATCGTCGTGACCAGCCTCCTATCCTTTACCGTCCCTCCGGGGCTCCCCGGGGTGGCAAGTCCCGAGCGGCTCGTGGCAGGTGTCGCTAAAAGTGACTTTTTTCCCTCTGTGGTCCCCCCTGTTCCCTTCCCGGCCCAACATATGATTTTGTAAAGAAATAAAAGGTCCCTCCTGGGAGGGACTATATTTTTTGTTACAAACTGTGTGTTTATTCACTACATATGATGGGGATACGATGTGTGAACCTTTCGCTAGTGTGGGTTTGATAGAAGGGCTAGACTTTAAGTCTTGTTGGTCGCTACATTTCATGTTAGAGCTTAAGCAAGGCCTGCAGCTTACACTCGGTTGAAAAAGTATTTTTTTCTGCCTCGACCTGAAGGTTAGGTCTTCACATAAAGGTAGAGGTTAGTTGTGTACTCTGTTGCTTAAACAGTGATATTGAGCCGCAACACTGTTGTGTTGGTCTGCAGTAATGCTCGTGTGTGTAAAGGTACCGCGGTTCAGGCCGCTCTCTCTCTCTATCAGATTTTCTGTGTCTTGCAACATAAACACGGGTGTCGGGTTCACATATATATAACTTTTGCCTTGTTATAAACCCTGTTCACAGACTTGTCTGTGGCTAGCGCGCATTGAATTAGCTTTGCGCTGTTCATTAGCATACTGGCTACTTAAGGTATCATATGGCTATTGTTGTTGTCGTATTCAAGGGTTGGGCTTGCGAGGGGGTACCGGATAAACCCCTCCTTCCCTCTTCTGATTGGTCGTTTTTTTTTTACTCTCTTTTCATTCGGTCCGGCCAAGCTGTTAGGCAGCTTGGCACGGGGGGGGGGAAGGGTTTCCCTGACTCCGCACCTATCACGGGCGGTTGAGTCATGGGTTTCCCCCGTCATAGAATACGTCACTGGGCACGTTTCTATTGGACGACGGCTTCCGTGAGTTTTTTCAGACCCGTATGTAGGGTCTGTCATTGTCAAGTTGTCGGGGCAGAGCGTAGGAACTTAGTGTTCTGCTACGCTCGATATACGTGTAACTTGAGTCTGTTGGTCACATGGCTCAATGTTACCGTGACTTTTCAAATCATGGCTCACGTGGGAAGTCTCTCTGAGGATTCCCGTCTCCTCTCTGTGGTGAGGGTGGCGGGATGTAAGAATGACATTTTTTTTACCCTTAGCCACGTCACGTGGGATTCATGTCAGTCTGTGTTTCTTTCTTTTTAATAAAAAGAGGGAAGAATATGAAGCACGACAACTCCTTGTCGTTCTCCCAGGCGACTTGAAGGACCAATGTCTGGTTTCTGGTTGGACTATCCATTGATGTGTTTGGGTATCGACGCATACATAGTGCTGGCTCGGGGTGTTTTTGATAAGAATCACGCATGAGGCTGGTACGCCTCGGTTGCTCATTATTAAAACGGCGTTTTTATAGGGCAACTGGGATGGAGGTTTTCTCTTCCGAGCGCCTGTTACTAGGTCTCGACGAATTCTCGTTCATATCTGGGGGACGTTAACGGAATAGATCAAAACATAGGTAGAGGGGTGGACGCCCTTGGGGTGGACCACTGAGCGCGGTACGAATGGGACCGTCTGGGTGGCGCCCTCTTTTCATGTTTTTAGATCGACACACGTACCTACCCCCTCTCTTGGAGTGGGGATGTCGGTGTGGTTAGGGCACGGGACTGGTTCTGGTCACGCTGGTCCAGGTCAGTTAACCCGTTGTCCGCCGGGGACGCAGATCTGCTGTTCTGGTACCCTGAGGGACTTGTGCTTTTTTCGGGGGAAAAAATGCCGGGTCGGCCCGGGTATCACAGGGTTGGGCATTATGGAGGCCCTTTGTTGGGTACATGTTGTACCCTGCGCTATCGTGAAGGGGCTGGTTCTCCTAGGGCTGGGCGATAAAACGATAACGATAACTATCGCGATAAATTATTTCCTCGAAATAAACATGAAACGTGGTCGCAAAGTTTCGATATATCGATTTTCCAAGCTTGGATATGAGCACACGCACTAACAACCAATCAGTGAAGGAGATGGCCGATAGCGGAAGGAGACCCGGAAGGAGACGCGGAGGTAGGACAGTGGACTCAGTAAACAAGGCTGGCTAGGGCTAATTAGCTTGCACGGCGCTATTTTACAGTTTACCTGCCGAGTTGGTGTGTGTTTTGAATTCTGAGGGTAACTGTTATAGTAGTGTGGGGTATACGGTGGACGTCGTTGCAATGAATTGGGCGGAACAGAGTATTTTAGGGTCATTTTAAGTACATTGTCATGAGATACTCGGCTCGGAAACGAGGCTGGCTAGGGCTAATTAGCTTGCACGGCGCTATTTTACAGGTTACCTGCCGAGTTGGTGTGTGTTTTGAATTCTGAGGGTAACTGTTATAGTAGTGTGGGGTATACGGTGGACGTCGTTGCAATGAATTGGGCGGAACAGAGTATTTTAGGGTCATTTTTAGTACATTGTCATGAGATACTCCGCTTGCTTTGGCTAACTGCTAACGTGCGCGGACTGATGACGACATCAACTCGACTCTCGAGACATTCACAGCAGCAAAACAAGTCTATAGCCCGTCCATCGGCGCCGGGCATAATAAGTTAATTAAACTTGACAGACATTATATCGACGATAATTATCGATATCGAGTTATATGAAAATAATTTTATAATTTTATCGCGATAATCGCCCAGCCCTAGGTTCTCCATTCTTTTCGCTCCTCTCTTACGCATAGCGAAGAGGGAGCTGTTGGGGTGGTCTTCTGGACCTCCTCTCTGTGCTTCCCGGGCCGCCGGGCCCGGTCCGAAGTTGTGTTTCGTCGACCCGTAGTCCTGGAATAACCCCTTTTTGAAAACTGAAACACTTGTACTGTGGTATAGCCAGTGTATACCCGCAGGTGTGTTTTGGAGTTTTTTCTTCTGTTCGTTCCCTGGTGGCATGCGGGTTGTGCGTGTGGGTAGTCGTGGGGTCAAGCCACGGTCTGCTCACCCTGTGCGTTGAGTTGCTCAAGTTTCTCTTCGCACGGTCGGATCCGTCTCCCTCCCATCCTCCAATAGGGGGGGTATCCTCCATTAGGGAGGGTCGGGGGGGCTCGGTCCTCCCCGGTTCTGATGGTTGTGGGGGGCCTCAGTGGGGTACATTTGTCGAGCTTCAGGCTCCCGCTCACCTCCCGTAGTGCAGATGACGCTGAGCGGCAGCCAGTATGAAATAGAACGTAAGGTTATGAATATAACCAAGTTCTATGACTACTGGTGACGCTCAGCGTCTGGACGCCTCTGCAGCCTTTGATCTCGCCTTGTGGTGAAAGATTGGGAAGGAGGCGAGTGTGTGGCCACACACCTGCTTATGAAGGTAGCGGATAGGGGTGTGGCCAGACGAATGTTGGTATGTAAAGTTACATTGTGGATTTTTATTCAGTGCATATGCACGAAGTGAGGTTAGTGCAGATGACGCTGAGCGTCACCAGTATTCATAGAACTTGGTTATATTCATAACCTTACGTTAATGCTGCAAGGATGTTTCTGCATTCAATGATTTTATCACACATCGAGTACTGTTTTATCAACTGGTCTCTTTCATAATTATGTCACTACTCTTACACCAATAGAATTACTCTACAAAAAAGCCATAAAAGTATTTGATAGGAAAGCAATTTCATTTCATCACTTTAATGTTTTAGAAAAACATAACATGATAAGTTTCGAGAATTTCCAAGTTTTCAAATATACTTGCTTCATGTACAAGGTTCTGCATGGACTTGCCCCTCCCCCATTGAATGAGTTCATCCAACAGAAAACAGACACTGGCATTACCACCAGGGCCATCAGTAGAGGGGACTGTAAGGTGCCTTTTCAGTATACTACCTTTGCAAAAACTGTGTTCTCTGTTAAAGGTGGTAACTACTGGAATAGCCTACCAGTTGTGATTACATGCATTAAAGCATTCCGTCTCCAGACGGATTTCCGTCAATTTGATTGGGGAGATCCGTCCATTTGATTCGCAGTCTGACGGAAGTATTTGCATGATTTGTAGATGCATACAGATTGAAACAAAATTGAGCCAATCAGAGGCGCCAAATATGGAAAAGGGCTTTTTTTTCCTATCGCGCCAAGCAGTCATCATCACTCAGCGACTCGAGAGACAAAGGCAGCCTCACGCGTCAACTGCTTGTTTACCAACGTCACAGCCACCACGCTGCTTGCACTCGCTGCTATATACCGATTAGCTAACGTTAGCTTAATAGCGTCTGTTAAATGGAAGGAGTAAGCCGGCCACTAAAAAGAGAACCCACCGCGGGGTTCTCAGATGAAAAGGATCAGTTTCGAGAGGAGAGGACGTTTGAAGAGACTGGCTAGGCAGCGCTACTGGGGGCTGTGAAACTCACAACTGTAGTGGTGAGTTAACTTGTTCCGTGTGCCGCAACGATGTCAAAAAGAAAAACCGAAACAACACGTTTGTTATTGTCGTGTTACTTCACAGTACAATATGTGAGTCCCCTGCTGTGGTTGTGAGTATACGTTTATTAGCTTAACTCCGTAGCAACATCACACAGGTGTATCTGTAGACCGTATATATTCTCTCTGTCAGGATCTATGGGTAACATTACTGTATATTTGCATATCGTATATGTCACAAATGTAACAGTACTATATACCTGTAGTATGTCCCTATGCCATAAATGTCATGATGTCAATGTCACGCATGTCATAAATGTCACTGAATTGAAAATGGGGGGACCCTGATGATGTAAACAAGACAAACGTCTTTCTCTGGTCTGCATCCCCTTAACAATTGTGTGTATTGAGCCATACTGTATTGTACCCATTCTGCAATCGGTTAAATATTGATTGATTGTTATAACGGATTGCAGAATGGGTACAATACAGTACAGCTCAATACACACAATTGTCAAGGGGTTGCAGACCAGAGAAAGACTTTCCTCTTTACATCAGGGTCCCCCATTTTCAATTCATCATAACATATATGACATACATGACATACAGATAGATAATACTGCTACATCTATACATTTATGACGTACCAGATTTACACAGTATTGTTTGTGATACAATAAGAGTCTAAAAAAGAGAGCATATACATTTGACGAAGAAACTGTACATTGGAGGAGGTTGGGTGGAGGGGGGGGGGGGACTGTACATTGGAGGTGGTTGGGGAGGGAAGGGTTGGGTAGGCGGGGTGGGGGGGTAACTGTACATTGGATTATCTACGAAACCGAAACAAGTAGGCTCCCTTAAAACGCCAACGCTATTAAAAAGAAATACAGTGGAGGTTAAAATAAGAATATGACTTGGCCTGAAAAAAATTTCAGTCAGGAGATTTTTTTTTGCTTTAATCCCTGTGATTAGAGAGTGCCCTACATACTCCATGTTCAAGACCCATCTTAAACTGCATCTTAAGGCAAACCAGAACTGTGATCATTTTTAATCTGATTTAGTTTATGCAACTTGTTTATTGTTTTATTGCCGGCCCACACACTGGCCCACACATCGGCCCACATAATGGCCCACACACCGGCCCACATACGGCCCACACACTGGCCCACACACTACACCAGCCCACACACCGGCCCACATTAGTGGCCCACACACTGGCCCACACACTGGCCCACACACTGGCCCACACACTGGCCCACACACCGGCCCACACACTGGCCCATATACTGGCCCACACACCGGCCCACATACTGGCCCACACACTGGCCCACACACCAGCCCACACACTGGCCCACATTAGTGACCCACACACCGACTCACACACTGGCCCACACACCGGCCCACACACTGGCCCACATACTGGCCCACACACCGGCCCACACACCGGCCCACACACCGGCCCACACACTGGCCCACATTAGTGGCCCACACACCGACTCACACACTGGCCCACACACCGGCCCACACACTGGCCCACATTAGTGGCCCACACACCGACTCACACACTGGCCCACACACTGGCCCACACACCGGCCCACATTAGTGGCCCACACACTGGCCCACACACTGGCAAAAAAATTTAAAAATAAATTATAATTTTATTTATTTTTATAAATTTTTTTGGACCAGCCCACTTTGGTTCCGGCCCATCGGGATTCGTCCCGAACGTCCCGATGGCCAGTCCGCCACTGGCTATGAGCCTGTAGTTATCTAGGCTGACAGTAAGCTGACTAGAGCTATGTACCTGTAGTTATCTAGGCTGACAGTAAGCTGACTAGAGCTATGGGCCTGTGGTTATCTAGGTTGACAGTAAGCTGACTAGAGCTAAAGTCTGTAGTTATCTAGGCTGCCTTACCACCTATGTCCTTAATAACGGGCACAGAACAGACAATACTGAGTCTGGTAACAAGCCATGAATCATAAAACCAGTAGAACAAACAGCAAGGAGAGGATTTATCCTCAGACTGGCATATTTATGGTGTTCAGCAGTAATATGATCTAGACCACTCACTTTGTTATCAGACAGCTTGTTTATAGCTTGGTACACCTCATGTGACATAATCATCATTAAGTCATTACTCTCAATGTTATCCGCCTCATACAAATCACTTTGGACAGTTGAATGTGGTACTATAATGCTGTCACCATAACTCAGCAATATTGTCTGATCTGGAGATTCCATCTACAGTGCACGGTAGATATGTTTTACAGTTATTAATAACTCTCACTTCAAAAGCAATGTTACTGAGCGGCTTCTTAGCCATACAATCAGCCCTCTTGGCTTTGCTCATTTCTACAAATGAAGCAAATGGCATTACTTATATCTCTCATTAGTGAGTTTCTTGTGCTCCAGCACAGGCCCTTGTCTGTATCTACCTGCTATAGTCCATGATTTAAAGGCTTAACAGGCTTCAGCATTATACTCCGCTACATAGATAGAATAGAATAGAATAGAATAGAATAGAATAGAATAGAATAGAATAGAATAGAATAGAATAGAAATACTTTATTCATTTCGAAGGGAAATTTTGCACTAAAAAACGCTCACAGTAAACAGTAAACATTTAGGTAGAGAAAACCAAAAGTCACAAATAAGAATAAAAATAAGCCTAAGAATAAGTCCAGGATATATATTTCCTATGTTATGTATATACATTCTAATATAAAATATACAGTAAAAATATACAGACATATACAGTAAGTGTACAGTACAGTGGAGGCTGCTGACCAAATTTTTAGGTGAAGCACAAATTATTATATTATATTATATATTAAATGATATTTTTTAAACATCCCCAACGCTGCAACACCCCCATTCCTCCCAGGTGTCAGGCTCCTCATTCGCTTCCATTCATTTTGGGGACCATGTTTAAATATCATACTTCTGAAGTATAAACAAACTATACTGCTGTGACGATTTCAATAAAACAGTCCATTCTGAGTCAATGGTATGCAAAATTGGTATGGTATGTACATTGGAATATCTTAACATGTATTTACCACCTTCCTCTGCACGAGGCCACAGATGGGTTTTATGTAACACAAGGACAATGAATGAATGAATGAATGAATGAATGAATGAATGAATGAATGAATGAATTAATTAATTAATTAATTAATTAATTAATTAATTAATTAATTAATTAATTAATGAAAACTTCATTTAACAGATTGCAGAATGGGTACAATACAGTACGACTCAATACACACAATTGTTAAGGGGATGCAGACCAGAGAACGACTTTCGTCTTGTTTACATCAGGGTCCCCCATTTTCAATTCATCATAACATGACATACAGATATACAGTACTGCTACATCTATATATGACATACAGAGATATAGACAGTACTGCTACATCCAGACATTTATGACATACCAGATCTACAAATATACATTACTGTTTAAGAGTACAACGCCTGTCATATAGACCTATAGCGTTGGAAACTCTGAGGAGAGGAGAGGGAGAGGAGAGGAGAGGAGAGAGGAGAGGGAGATTAGTAGAGTGCTGTAGGACCAGGCTGTATAATCATAATCAACACAGACCCGCCCCACACAGCTACTAAATATTAAAAAAAAGAATTTCACTCACCATTGACGACGTTACTTCTTAGGAGGAAATAGAGTCCCTGTCGCTCCTTGTAAATTAAATCCATCCTTCGCTCTTTTCTGATGAAACGTTCAATGACCTCCTCTGCCGTTGCAAACAGCAGTCTTTTGTGATCTAATCGATCCTTCATTTGCGTGAGGATGCTGTCGAAATCCACTATTCTGTTGATGCGTGACACACGTTCCATTTTCGGGACTCCGACTCCCGACAGGTGGTCACTCAGACAGTCACCCAAGCGATTCACCCAAATAAAGTTTTCATTCATTCATTAATTTGCTAACACAAACAGCTCACCATGAACCATGGCCAGCTTAATTACGTTAGTTAGCATCAAGCTAGCGTGATAACGTTAGTAGTCCAAGCTAGAAACTGCTAGGCTGCCTGCTTATACCTGCAATAATGTTGTCATCATCCTGGACAGATAGACTTGTTAAATCATAATATCCACAGGTGTGTTGTGCTGGTCCTCAGTAAATGTCCCGCCGCGAAAAATAAGTTGCTATTAAAGTGCTAAATATTAGATACACTAATATAGAGGTTTCGAACGTGGCTGCTCTCAGTGCTCTGTTAATAAAATGTTCAATCAATCAATCAATCCCGCAAGGGGAGAAACAGCCGTGTAGCTACAGAGCTGCAGATGTAGGAGCCATACTCTGATTGGATTTGCAAGGCTGCCAATCATTCAACCTCCGTGTATTGGATGTCAAGGGCTGTCAATCATTAAATCCTCCATTCAATGGCAAGAGTTTAACTGCACAGACCGTGCTTAGATGACATTAATAGCCTATTTTGATTGGCTATTATTTATTTAACAATGGGTCAACCTGTGCAGTATTCTGCATGAATAATTACTGCAGGCAATACTGCAGTGCAGGCCTGCTCAGAGCTGTCAATTTTGGCAATTTTTGAAGAAAAAAAAATTCACTGGCATTTTTTTTACAGAGGAAAACATGTATAATAAAAAAAGATTATAATAAAAAAAAAAATATATATATATATATATATATAGGTATATGTAAATTAATAATAATTATGAATTATGAGTGAATTTGTGTTTCACGTGTTGTCATAGAGAAACCTCCACTGGTACAGTAAAAGTGTAACATTTTACAATGTCGGTTTAAAAGTAAAAGTAAAAGTCCAGGGCCCTCATTCATCAACGTGGACGTAGAATATGTTCTATTTCCACACGTAAGCACGGAATGTAGAACTAGTGTACGCACAGGGAAGTCGGGATTCATCACACGGTGCGTACGCAGGCTCTACGCTCCTCCGTAGAACTTTGTTCTACCGTCAATGCTCGTGCATGATTATCCATATATGGTCATGAAAGTGAGGAAACACCCCCCATGGGATGTGAAATAATGGACTGACCCGAGCGGTACTCTGAGAAACTCCACGGAGAATTCACTGCTGTCGAACCAAGAAGACACTATCGCGTATTATGGGATAAATAAAAGGCGGATTTGTAAACGGTGATGTCAGATATCAACGGCTCCCTAAGACCATTGCTGCAATTCTGCCTGGACAGCTCAAAATACTAATAAAGACCGTTCGTTGACCACTGTTTGGCGTTGGTTGTGTGTCATTATAACCGTGCTGTAATATGAATGCCTTTATTAGTTGTGTTCGATTGGCTATATGATTTTTAGAGGCATCTATTTTGTTGTCGGCTAATAAAGACCGCGCTGGAATATGACTGCCTTTTCCCGTGTTGTTTGATTAATACCCAGGGATTAAAGTTCTCCTCAATTTGATTCCAAATCGCGATGGATCTCCCGTCAATTTTCTACCTGCTGCATATGATTTCTAGAGGCATACTACAATCCATTTTGATGTCAGTATTGGGTAGCCTACATAAACAATAATACGAGAGCTATACAAGAACAATGAATCTTACTGCCATGTATGATGTAGCAGATACGCCATGTGTAGCCTGCCTATATGTGATCAATACAAACATGAACTTGAATTCCATCATGTCTGTGTGCGGGTCACTGCGGGAACTCACAAGGCTGTTGTCACAATGTAAATAAGAACGTGCACTGAAAAGTTACAGTATGTAGTTGGTTGATCATTTGTATGACAGTCAGTAAACCCTTGCAAAAAGTATCCGTTTTATTTAATGAATTGAAAACATTCAGCATCGCCTTCCTCCCGGCATCCAGCAATAACATGTATCAGGCAAATGCGCATCGCAACATTGACTGAGTGGAATCTTTTTCTATTCACATAACTGCATTTGTGATGGAGCTTTGACAGCTACAGTAACAGTCTATTGGTCGATCCATCTCCAATATCACGATGGACCGTGCCGCGGTGGCAAAGACCCGAGGGTGGAGAGGATCTTGAATGAATTCCATCATCATATATATATGTTGTGTGTCTGTCCACTATGTTTGTTACTTTGTTATTCCCCCCCCCTATCTATGTAAAGCGACCTTGGGTCTCTTGAAAGGCGCTATATAAAATGAAGCTATTATTATTATTGTTATTATTATTATTATCATCACATCTGTGCGGGAGCTCACAAATAGACTGTTAGTCTCAGTGAAGTTTCAACGGAGGTCATCTATTCTAACCAACAAATTGAAGTAGAAAGCATTTCGTGACCAATCTTATTTGGAATCATGACACACAAAATAATTTGCTTTTTATTTGAAACAATATCTAATCGCGTTTGGAGGTTGGTGTTTTGCGTCTGCCCCCCCGTGCCAAACAAGCAGGCCAACCTCTTGTTCGCGTGTGAGCCCGTTATAATTACACTACTGTCGCTATTTTACAATGAACTATAATGAATTACGGGTCATACAGAAGTTGAACACTAATGCACGGAAGCTTATTTCCGCCTTGAAACTAATGCAGGACTGAGGAGTGCTTATGCGTAGTAACGATATTCTACCACTGGGCGCGAGGTACGCCTGGTCTGACCTGTGCGTAGATGTAAGCACGGAGTCAAGTTTAAATCGAAATTGATGAATCCCACTCTTTGCTTAGAAATGATCGTACGCACAGGGTAAGCACAGATCTGTGCGTAGAACACGTTGATGAATGAGGGCCCAGGAATATAGTCACCCTGTGCTCAGTGATGCAGTGAGGCACAGTGATACATTATAAAGTCATTAAGGACTTCCTGTGCCGTTCAGTGCTACATCTTGGGAGCCTTAGACACACATCCACAGAGAATGGATTGCGGCAAGCAACTTGCATCCGCAGAGCCTGCTCTGCGTTTGGGAGCTATCCACGAAAGCACATTGCGTGATGAGATACCAGCACCGACACGCCCAATATGTGTGGCTCGTGAGCAGTCTGCACTCTGCACCCCTGACAGCGCTCTTGGCAGAAATGTGTGTGTCAAAATGTAGAGCGCTGTCAATTCCGTTTATATCCCATTTAATTGTATTCAATCTCTTTATTAAGTTGTAAAGCCCTGGGGCGGCTAGGTGGCGCAGTGGGCAAGGCGCTCGCCACCAACGCAGGAGATGCTGCGTTCGAGCCCAGCTCTCGGCGTTGCTACCAGCTTGGCTGGTCGTTCATACTAATACAATTGGCAGTATTAGGGGGTGGGAAGCTGGTGGGTGGGGATTGGACGTTGTGGACAGCGACTCCTACAGGTCGGTTGGTGCGCCTGCACAGTAGAATCAGGAAACGACGAGGGCGGTGTGTCCCTCCCACGCAGACCCTCGCCGCTGAGAGATTGCGCTGTGCAGGTGAAAAGATGCGACGGCTGCCTCCTCGAGTACCGGAGGGGACACGTGTTGCAAGGCTTCGTCCACATTGCAGCCGGCTTGTGGGAGGCATGGTCTAACAACGTTCGAGACAGGGGATGGTAGAATTGGACAATGCGAAATTGGGGACGGGAGAAAAATAGAAAAATGGGGAGAAAAAGTAGATTAAAAAAGAAAAGTTGTAAAGCCCTGGGCCCTCATTTATCAACAATTCTTAGAAAGTGTTCTATTTTCATACGTAAGCACAGAATTTAGAATGTGTGTACGCACAGAAATATTGGGATTTTTAGTTCATTGATGTAGTAATATTTGATGTCAATACTTATGTATCTGTGCACCTATTGTCTCCCCATGTGATGCAAGCTGTAGCCTGGGCGTCTCTTAGTCTGGGTCCCTCTCTAGCTTGAGTGACCTGCTGACCTCGTGGCTGTCTCCTTCCACACACATCCATTAACACACACACAGGGCCCCCTGTACATCCTGATCACGCGCCTCACACACACACATCCTCCTCTTCCGACGCGCACACGCACACACACTCACGTACACACACGCACACACCTCCCCCACTCAGCTGTCGGGGCCCATGATTTGTTGGGGTGTAGGGGTCTCTCCTTGCCTACATCTGGAACCCATTAGCCCCCCTTCTGGAACAAGCACACACACAGACAAGCACACACACACACCACACACACCCATACATACACACACAGATACATATACACACATACACCCCTCCCCTCCTCCTCTGTGCAAGAGGGTATAAAATGTCATGTAATGTGATGTATTCTTTCTTCTACTGGTGTGCGAGAGGATGAGCCCGTGTGCATGGGCTGCAGGAGGGTGACTGTTCTTCTTCTCTGTGAAATAAAAGCTCTGTTTGTTCTGTGAATCTTTGGTCGACTGGTCCATAACCATATCAATTCAAGAACTCACAAGGGACAGGTTATCCCTTTCAAATGGAGGTTCCAAAGTGAGAATTGATGTGGGCCAGCCGCAACCAAGGACGGAATGAGGAATGGAGACATGGAGGAGAAGACGGTGCAGAGGGTCCAGACATTCACACCAGCTGTCTGCAGCGCGTCTGAACCAGGGGTGAGGTACCAGCAGCAGCCCCTCAGACGTCCGTGACGAGACCACCAGACGACCAGGTGACAGGCAGGAGGAGACGAAGGACAGACAGGCCAGGATGAAGAGAGGCAGACTGGAGGAGATGGCAGCGGAGCAGAACAGGCCGGAGATGAACACCGCAGCCAGGCACCGCAAATCATCGACAGCAGCCAGGCACCGCAGATCATCGACGACAGGCAGATCATCCACGACGAGAACGGGGGAAGCGGCAGCAGGAGAGACACTGAGCTGAGCTGGAGAGACGGTGGGCTAGCTGGCGAGAGGTGGAGGGGGCAGTCCAGAGACACTGAGGAGGCAGCAGACCAGAGGAGACACTTTTGTCTAGGGGGCCGCACCCTGGAACGGGAACCAACTCAGGAAGAGGCCCTTGCCCTCTAGAAGACGGGGCCGACCCAGGATGGGCGGTGTACTGTAACAGAGGGAAGGTAGCGCCCTGATGGACGTTGCGTGTGCCTGAGTAAGGGGGGTCCCACAGGGGTTACGTGTATTGTCTGGAAAAGTTGCAAAATCTGTGTTTCTCTCTTTCTTCTCTCTCTCTCTCCCGCTCCCCCCCCTCCCTCTATCTCTCTCTCTCCTCTCCTGGTGTTGTTATCCCGTCTGGTATTGGGTGTGATGCATGTAATGGTTGACAATCGACGGGTACAGATCCATCAATGAACTGTTGTGTTTGACATATTGATTTAATGTCAAAAAGGGGGATTGATAGTTTTTTAGTTCATTGATGTTGTAGTAATATTTGATGTCAATATCTTATGTATCTGTGCACCTATTGTCTCCCCATGTGATGCAAGCTGTAGCCTGGGCGTCTCTCAGTCTGGGTCCCTCTCTAGCTTGAGTGACCTGCTGACCTTGTGGCTGTCTCCTTCCACACACACCCATTAACACACACACAGGGCCCCCTGTACATCCTGATCACGAGCCTCACACACACACATCCTCCTCTTCCGACGCGCACACGCACACACACTCACGTACACACACGCACACACCTCCCCCACTCAGCTGTCGGGGCCCGTGATTTGTTGGGGTGTTGTTCGAGACTAGGGGTCTCTCCTTGCCTACATCTGGAACCCATTAGCCCCCCTTCTGGAACAAGCACACACACAGACAAGCACACACACACACCACACACACCCATACATACACACACAGATACATATACACACATACACCCCTCCCCTCCTCCTCTGTGCAAGAGGGTATAAAATGTCATGTAATGTGATGTATTCTTTCTTCTACTGGTGTGCGAGAGGATGAGCCCGTGTGCATGGGCTGCAGGAGGGTGACTGTTCTTCTTCTCTGTGAAATAAAAGCTCTGTTTGAAATACTATGTCATTCTGTGAATCTTTGGTCGACTGGTCCATAACCATATCAATTCAAGAACTCACAAGGGACAGGTTATCCCTTTCAATTTATCAACCGTGCGTACACTGGTCCTACGTGTTGATAAATACCTCTTTGTTCTACCGTCAATGCTCGTGCATGATTATCCATATATGGTCATGAAACCCCCCCCATGGGATGTGAAATAATGGACTGACCCAAGCGAACTCTGAGAAACTTCACGGGAGATTGTTCACTGAGGCGCTGCCGAACCAAGAAGACACAACCCGTGTTATGGGATAAATAAAAGGCTGACTTGTACACGGTGATGTCAGATATCAACGACTCCCTAAGACCATTGCTGCAATTCTGCCTGGACAGCTCGAAATACTAATAAAGACCGTTCGTTGACCACTGTTTGGCGTTGGTGGTGTGTCATTATAACCATGCTGGAATATGAATGCCTTTATTAGTTGTGTTCGATTGGCTATAATATGATTTTTAGAGGCATCTATTTTGTTGTCGGTATTAGGTAGCCTATATGAATTACATATAATAGCAGCCATAACCTACATTATGCAACAGTAACTTGCACATATATAATAACACATCACATGGCACAGCCCTGCGAACCCTGCACAGTAAACTAACTTCATCATTAATCTAGCTGTTGTATCTTTACGCTTATGAAAACATTAAATAATATGTATAGGCTATAGGCCGTCGCTTTGCATTAATAGCCTATATTCTCAAATGGCATTTAATGGCTATCCGACTCCTCGTCGCTATCCTCGCGGACGGACCAGTGTATACCTTATATCATATCATATTCCTATTCATATCATAGTTTCATATCAGCCTACCCAGCATGTAATACGTTCTTTGTTAGAACTCAACTTGTTATTATTTTGCGCATAGATTGCAGAAATACGGGAACGTTTTGATTTATATTAAAAGGCTTTGACATTAGGCGGTTAGGTGGCCGAGCGGAGATTGCGTTCGTCACCAACCCCGGAGCTGTCACAGCTCCGGGGTTGTCACCAGCTTGGCTGGCCGTCTGCACTAATACAATTGGCTGTATTAGAGGGTGGGAGAAGCTGGCGGGGTGGGTCCGGGTCGTTGTAAACAGCGACTCCTACAGTTCGGTCGGGGCGCCTGCTAAGCGCAGATAGGACTTGAGGGGGATAGTGTGATCCTCCCACACGCTACGCCCTCTCGATGAGAATCCGCGCTGCCAGGTGAAAAGAAGCGGTGATTGGCTGGACGTGTGTCGGAAGAAGCACGTGGTAGCCTCCACTCTCCCAGATGATCTGACTGTGGGGGGTAAGTGCGCAGCGACCAGGAAGGGACTGGGAATTGGCATACGACTAACATTGGGATGGGAGAAAAATCGGAGGAAAAATGGAGGGGGAAAAAGACAAAAAAAAAATAAAATAAAAAAAAAAGGCTTTGACATTGTAAAACTAAATACGTGGAATTCTGTAAGCAGAATACAAGTCATATCACCCACACGATATATGCTCTGTGTCCAGAGCATGTATGCTTTTCATTCATTTAAGACACATTTATTGCAAGGGTTTTGTAATACACATACACCCTCTGTTCTCGTTGCAATGCGTTTTTTATTCTTTCTTATACAGTAGGAAGGGGGAAGAACACTATATCGTGGGTGTTCATATGACTTGTATTCTGCTTACAGCTTCGAAATTCCACTTGTTTCGTTTAACGTTATGGCAAAGCCTTTTAAATATAATCAAAACGTTCCCGTGTTTCTGCGGTCTGTGCGCAAAATAATAACGAGTTGAGTTACGCGGAGCACAGTCAGTCAGTACACCCCGTATATTCCGATAACGCTATAAACCATGCTGCATTCATTCGGAGAGAAAGACCTATTATTCCAAATGCAACTTGTTAACATAGCCTATAATTTTTTTCACCTTTTTTCCAATCTAGAAAGTCTGGTTAGAAGTATATTTCCAGGGGGTGCATGATACCCCCCTCTATCTACTAGACTAATAGCGATATATGTCCGTGTGTGGCTTTATATTTGTCGAACAAATTAGATTCTGTTTATATACGAGCATAACGCCAAGGCCCACAATGTTATATAACGATATTTAAATAATGAGTACGATTGCAAGGGGTCGCTGCATGCGCTTGATTTGATATTGTCCTTCAGATATTCGATATTCTTTCACGGTCATGCCTGTCTGCACAATTACTGCTGCCATGATCACCTGTTTAGAGGCTAATTTACATAGAAAGTGGACATGTTCCGCCCATATTACCTCATTTAAATATGCGCCAATTGTACGGACGCAATGCCGACGTTACGCATGAGCAACCTCGTTTCACTCATTTCAGAGCGATATGCACTGGCTTTGCTTCGGAAAAAGCTGCGCAAAACCTTTGTGGATTCCGCCCTGAACGTACTCCTTCTGTCAGCCAGGTCTGTGTATAGTGGGTGGGAGGGGTTTTCCCTGATGGCATGGAGCTTAGCAAGGCTCCTCCTTTCCGCCACCACCACTAGAGAGTCCAGCTCCACCCCTACCACGTTACTGACCTTCCTGACCAGCTTATCCAGCCTGTTTGCGTCCCCCGCTCTCAGTCCACTGCCCCAGCAGGTCACAGCGTACAAGAAGGCGCCTGCCACCACCGACTCATAAAACATCCTCAACATCCTAGGGCTGGGCGATAAAACGATAACGATAACTATCGCGATAAATTATTTCCTCGAAATAAACATGAAACGTGGTCGCAAAGTTTCGATATATCGATTTTCCAAGCTTGGATATGAGCACACACACTAACAACCAATCAGTGAAGGAGATGGCTGATAGTGGAAGGAGATCCGCGCTGCACCTCTGGGTAGAGAGGTAGCACTCAAGTAGTAAACAAGGCTGGCTAGGATAATTAGCTTGCACGGCGCTATTTTACAGTTTACGTGCCGAGTGGGTGTGTGGGCGTGAATTCTGAGGGCACGGTTATAGTAGTGTGGGGTATACGGTGGACGTCGTTGCAATGTATTGGGGCGGAACAGAGTATTTTAGGGTTATATTGAGTGCATTGGAAACAAGGCTGGCTAGGATAATTAGCTTGCACGGCGCTATTTTATAGTTTACGTGCCGAGTGGGTGTGTAGCGTGAATTCTGAGGGCACGGTTATAGTAGTGTGGGGTATACGGTGGACGTCGTTGCAATGTATTGGGGCGGAACAGAGTATTTTAGGGTTATATTGAGTGCATTGGAAACAAGGCTGGCTAGGATAATTAGCTTGCACAGCGCTATTTTATAGTTTACGTGCCGAGTGGGTGTGTGGCGTGAATTCTGAGGCCACGGTTATAGTAGTGTGGGGTATACGGTGGACGTCGTTGCAATGTATTGGGGTGAAACGGAGTATTTTAGGGTCATATTTAGTACATTGTCATGGGATACACGGCTTGCTCTGGCTAACTGCTAACGTGCGCGGACTGATGACGACAGCAACTCGAGACATTCCCAGCAGCAAAACAAGTCTATTAATAGCCTGTTCATCGGCGCCGGGCATAAGAAGTTAATTAAACTTGACAGACATTATATCGACGATAATTATCGATATCGAGTTATATGAAAATAATTTAATAATTGTATCGCGATAACGTTTTTGGCCATATCGTCCAGCCCTACAACATCCTTGTACAGACGTTGAAGGATCTCAACCTTCTGAGGAAGTAGAGTCAGCTCTGGCCCTTCTTGTTCCCTGGTCTTTGTCACATTTAGCTGGGAGCATGTCTATGTTCCCCGGGTCCTATGTTCCCCGGGTTCTATGTTCCCCGCTTTGATTGATTGATTGATTGAACATTTTAGACCACCAGCCCTGATTCCAAACTCTAACCTTAACCAGTTTGAAAGAGGGCCTAAGCTTAACCGTTCGAAACAAGGCAGACATTAATAATTAATAAAATAATACAAATTTATAAAATGTTCAATCTATTAATCAATCAAAGCGGGGAACATAGAACCCGGGGAACATAGGACCCGGGGAACATAGGGATGATCCCATTTAGCTGACGGTGGTTATTTTCGCACCATGTGAAGAAGTCCACCACCAGTGCCTCCTCATCACTGTCCTTAATACATCCCACTATCACAGAGTCATCAGAAAATGTCTGAAGGTGGCAGGACTGATAGTGAAAGTCGTTGGTGTAGACCAGGGGTCTCAAACTCAATTTACCTGGGGTCCACTGGAGGTAGAGTCTGGGTGAGGCTGGGCCGCATCAAATATTCCACAAAAAAAGGGTTTCAAGTATTCCAAAAATGTATTAATACATCAACAAACTACCCCTTTGCCTCATCATAAAACCTCACAAACACCAGCAACTGAGCATTCTCAGTGGTGTCAGTGGACTCATCCACAGCTATGGAAATGCACTGTGCATTTTTTTTATTCTATCACAAAGCTGTTTAATGAAATCATCAGCCAGTATTTCAGTTATTCTGGTTGCTGTGCTATCTGAGGAGGATTTGCTTTTGTTTGCCTTCAAACATGGTCTCCATCACTTCAGTCATACATTATTGTATTATGTATGCATCAGAGAATGGCTTCTTGTGTTTAGCCAACACCCATGCCACTGAGTGAGGACTTGGTTGCTTTTTATCGTTGTGACATAACTTTAACAATAATTCTGCTTGCAGCTTGATATGATGATTTCATTCCATTTATTTTTGTGGTTCTTAGTGCTGAAAGGTTGCATCAAAATAACTGTTTTGTTTCGTATTGGCGTTTCAAATTGCGTTTCAAATTGCCACTCTTCACAAGAGCTACCGTTTCTTGGCACATTGTGCTGGTTGGAGGGAGGATGAACGCATATTTTTCAGTCCATTCACCTTTGAAATGCAGCGATTTTCACTGTTGACTTTTATTTTACTGGCCATCTTTGAACATGCCATATTTTTCTACTAGCTGTCTGGTGGCAAAACTATGCTACTAGATACAGTACCTGCAGATTAGACTACTGTAGATGCGCTGTCAACTCTCGCTCTGACTCCGACCCGTTGAAAGAGACAACATGCATTCCATGAAGACCCGCCCTACTCTGCCTCTGATTCGCAGACTGTGGGGGGGGGGGAATGGTGACGGGACGCTGAATATGATTGGACCAAAGCAGTAGACAGACACAGACAGTTGGAGCAGTGCAGCCGGACAGGAGCTTGCAGAGGAGATAGGGGAGAATTTCGAGGATACCTGCTATACGCACTGATGACAGGATATATTTCCTTCCACTTGGTATCACTCCGGAATTACGTTTCAACCACTAACGTTGCTGCCATGAGCCTGCGCTATGGTAGCCTACAAGTGATAAAATAAATAAAACGCCCAACTCGCGCAACGGGTCGGCAAAAGGTTGCGCGCGGGCCGCACTAACACTAAACTTTGATGTCAAGTAGGGGGGCAGCAAAATATCATCCTGCGGGCCGCAAATGGCCCGCGGGCTGCGAGTTTGAGACCCCTGGTGTAGACAGTGAAGAGGAAGGGAGAGAGGACTGTCCCCTGCAGGGCCCTGGTGTTGCTAACGCCGTCGGGACCCGCGGCCTCAGCTGTTTATTTCCAACCAGGCCTGATGTTATGTGTCTGTTATTTTTATGCTTGTAGTAGGGCTCACTTCTTCATACAAGGCACTTACTATATCATTACACATGGAGCAGAGATCTATCCTCTGCTTCACATCCTTACAATCACCATCACTACACATAATTGCATCTCTAGGTTGATTAATATTACTTAAGAATTTGTCTTTATGAATATAATAGGCTTAAAGATGTCTTCCTTTGTAAGGAATAAGCGGTCTAGTTGACACTATTTCCTTTTCTAGATAGCTCTGGTAGATGTTCAACATTTGAGATAGCAAAGGGTATATACAAATAAATTAGATTTATGATCAGTTGCCACGGCCCCATACATGCCCCAACGAGGCGTGTGCATCAGCTGTACTGGTCCAGCCATGACGTAGTGTGCCAGGCCTCTCTAATGTAAGTATAGCTATCATTAGGCAAAAGCACTTTGCTTGACAATATAAAATCATTATCTTGAAAGAACTGAGCCATGTGACGGGCAAATAATGAATTCCTGTCAAAGATATCCGCATCCATATACACTAGAAGAAGCACAGACTATGATATATGTAGGCTGTGTAGAGACTGCCACATTGTCATTCAATCCCTGGACCTCAGTCCCAAGAAAACTATAAAATAAGGAAGGGTCATTATTTCACTGTAGCGCGTGAGTGCTCATTGGTGCCAAGTGTGAAAACGTTCAGTTCTGCCGACATTGAGTTGAATGGGATCAGCCATGTATATCTTGCTTCTCCATGCATCTCCCATCGGCTTCAATAGAACTGGCACCAATGTCTGGCACCAAGCAGAGCATAGAACACTGGTGTTATGATGTAATGACTCTTCCTTCTTTTATAGTTTCCTTGCACTGTCCCCGCTTGCGTAAAATGCTCTATGATTGTACCAGTCCACAAAAAGCTTCCCATTCACTCATTCACTTACACATTCACACACCGATGGTGGAGGCAACCATGTAAGGTGCAGGCCTGCTCATTGGGAGGAGTTAGGGATTAAGGGTCTTGCTCAAGGACACTTCCATATGCTGCCGGGAGGAGCTGGAATCAAACCGGGAACCTTCCGATTACCAGACAACCGCTCTACCTCCTGAGCCACTGTCGGCCCTTACGCCATTAACACAAGCCTGAACTTCATATTACAATACTTGGACAGACCTGGGCCCTCATTTATCAATAATGCATAGAAAGTGTTCTATTTTCGTTCCTACGCACAGAATTTAGAATGTCTCTACGCACAGAAAAATCTGGATTTATCAACCGTGCATGCACAGGTCGTACCGACTCGTATGCACACTCTGTGTTGAAAAATACCAATTGTTCTTACCGTCTATGCTCGTGCACAATTCTAAGTATTTGCATACAGAACTGCCCCTAATTAACCATATATGGTAATGAAACCCCCCAATGGAATGTGGAATAAGCGAACTATGAGAAACTTCACTGAGAGCGAGATTGATCACGGAGGTCATCTAACCAACAAATTGAAGGTAGAAAGCATTTCGTTGTGAACAATCCTATTTGGAAACATGACACACAAAATAATAGTATTTAGCTTTTTATTTTAAACAATATTTAATTGCGTTTGGAGGTGGGTGTTCTGCGTCTGCCCCCCATGCCAAACAAGCAGGTCAACTGCGCTCTAAATGGCTCTTGTGTACGCATGAGCCCATTATAATTGCGCTCCTGTTGGGTCGAGTTGGTCAAAGTCATTAACTATGGCTTCAGTGGATAACCACGATCACCTGCATTTACATTACAAACATTACAATTTAATTAAATACAATGCGTGCGTTCCTCCCGGTCACCAGCAACGACATTATCAGCCAAATGCGCATTGCATGTACATTGACTGAGTGGAATCCCTTTCTATTCACATAACTGAATTTGTGATGGAGCTTTGACAGTTAATGGGTGGTACAGTCTATTGCTCGATCCATCTCCAATATCACGATGGACCGTGCCGGTGGCCAAAGCCCAGAGGGTGGAGAGGACCTGAATGTGTACAGGGATGGAATTTGTGCGTTTTGTTCCACGCTCCAATTTGGGTCCCAAAATGCGGTACACATCAAGGAGAATGTGTCTCGGGTAGCGGACTCTACTTAATATTATGTTCTCTCGGCAAATAGACTGCCCTATCTCTGAAAACAGCTCCCCGCGGAGCGCACCCTGTGAGAACTATTCCGATAACGCTAGATAAACCATGCTGCATTCATTCGGAAAGACCTATTCCAAATGCTATTTATAGGGTTTGACAATAATTACACCCATGTCTCTATTTTACAATTAACTATAATTAATTATGAGTCATACCGAACACGTTGGTCTTGAAACTCGAATGCATGAATGCATGAAAGTCTGTTGCCGTTTTCCTATTCTATCGCTTGGCGCCATGTACCCACGGTCAGAGCTGTGCGTAGATGTACGCACAATCTCAAGCACACGTTCATATTGATCAAATCCCACACTTTGCTTAGAAATTATATCTGTGCGTATGCAGCATTGATAAATGAGGGCCCTGGTACCTATACTAGGGTACTATGTGTAGACTACCATCATTCTAGAGTGAAACCCAGTGAATCACAGATTTCCTGACAGACAAATTACTCTCAACAAAATATAGTGCAAAGGAGCAGTAAAGTGCATTGCAATATACATATGTATTGTATAACATGTGTATAGTATATGAAATATTTAAATATATGAAGTATATATGAAAAAGCTATGGAGTATATACTAAGCTAAGGTATTGATAGTAATTATGTATGCTGGTGAGCTTTCTTGACCAGGGTGCAGTCGTGTGAGTAGAGGAGAGTACTCAGCTCACAGCCCTGTGGGACGCCAGTGTTCAGGGTGATGGTGGAGGTGAGGTGGTCTAACCTAACATACTGGGGTCTGTTGGTTAGTAAGTCAAGTATCCAGTTGCAGACGGATTGATGCTGAGGTCCTTGGTTTTCATAAGGTCACAGAGTTTGGAAAGTAGTTTTCTCACATAGGTGTTGCTGTCGTCCCAGTGGGAGAGGGCGGAGTATAGCGCTGAGGAAATGGTGTCCTCCTTGCTCACATTAGGTGAATTGATATTCGTCCAGTGAGGATGATAGGCCAGATTTGAGATGAGCCAGGACCAGCCTCTCAAAGCACTGCATGATGATGGAAGTGAGTGCAACAGGGTGGAAGTCATTGAGGCTCACTACAGAGGAGTTTTTTGGTACTGGCACAAATGTGGTAGTTTTGAAGCGCACAGGGACAGCTGCTTGGGCTAGTGACAGGTTGAAGATGTCAGGATCTCTGTCAGCTGCTCAGTGCAGACCCTGAGCACAGGACCGGGGATGCCATCATGTCCAGCAGCCTTACATGCATTGGTCCTGCTCAGTGCAGCACATGTTGGTGGGGGAGAGAGTAAGGGGCTGAAGGTCACCAGTAAGAACAGCCCTGATGGTTGTCCCTGTCAAAGTGACTGTAAAGGTTATTGAGCTCACCAGGGAGGGAGGTGTCCCTGGTTGGAGGGGGAGTTGTTGGTGGGTTTATAGTCCATAATGGCCTGGATGCGCTGCCACATGTGTCGGGTGAGTTGTTGTGCTCCTCAATCATTAGCGTGTGGCTGTGCTTGTGATGCCCCTTTTCAGGTTATCCCTGGCTGAACTGTAGGCCTGTGCCCCACCAGAACTAAAAGGGGTGTCATCTTCTGCAGTAGATGGACGTTTGATGAGGAGTGTGAACAGAGAACGGTGGTTCAGATTGTTCCACTGCAGTAAAGGTAGAAGCCAGCAGAAAAATAGTTGCTTCCTGGTTTGTGGCAAGTCAAGTCAAGTCAAGAGTTTTATTTGTCACGGCATACAAGTATACAATGAAATGCGGGTGGTCTTGCCCGCAACGATGTGCAATACAGTAATAACAACATATAATGAAATCCAATAAAACAACATTGTGCAATAAACAGTAACATAGCAGGGCATATCGGTATTTGTACATAAGTTATTTAATTACAGAGCATGGAGGACATGCTACGTCCTGTGGTAGTGCATACACTGTTAGCTACGGATGAGGCACTGGGTCTTTCTGTACATTGCTATTTTATACAATCTCAGGTTATACTATACTATTTTTAAAGTGACCTTTCCTTAGTGGCCATAAGTGTGGGCGTGTGCAGCATGAGTGTGTGCTTGCTCATGTTAAAGTGGCTGCTAGTGTGTGAGCGTGTACAGTGTGTGTATCGTGTGTGTGCTCATGTGTGCTTGAGTGTGGAGAGTTCAGTGTTCAAGGCTCTGATGGCCTGGGGGAAGAAGCTGAGCCAAAGCCTCTCTGTCAGAAGTGCTTTTAAAATAAAAGTATGGTCCCTTTTTTGAAAATAAAGGTATCGAACGATACGATCGTGGATATGGTCCGTATCGTCCCATTTTAGTATCGAGATGTATCGTGTCATGGTTTAGTTTAGTTTAGTTAAGTTTAGTTTAAGTGACAATAAATAAGGCAATCAGACAATTACATCACAGCTTGTCAAATATGTGCACAATAAAGTTGTGAAGATGGCGTAAGTCCAAATGGCTAGGCAGCATTCAACAATGAACAAACCACTACGGTTCAAAACAAAACAAGGCACAAGACAGCCTTTAACAATAATACAATACAGCAAGGGCAAAAAAAACTAACTAACAACAACACTACTAGGACTGACATGTTGTTACTAACAGGCTAATATACCTATGCTTCTATATTATCCATAGCCAGGTTTTGATCTTTTATTTTAAGATGTTACCTAACATATAAATATGTATTTCATCAAGATTGTCAATCTCAAACAAACACACACACACAATCACACACATGCGCGCACACACACACACACACACACACACACACACACACACACACACACACACACACACACACACACACACACACACACACACACCCACACACACAGAAAGAGAGAGAGAGCACTCAGAAATGTATACTAGCTTATCTCTGTATGTCTGTCCGTCTCTCTTTGTCTCTGTCTCTCTCTTTCGCTCTCTCGTTGTGTGTGTGTGTGCGTGCGTGCGTGTGTGCGTGTGTGTGTGCATGTGCGTGTGTGATCTACCAACTGTCCCCATAAACATAGAAAGATTAGCAAAATATGTTAAAGTGAGCTTGGAATTCACTAGACAAATATAACTCTAGTGGCATCAGACTACACCTCCCTATTGCTTCGTGTCTATTCATAAAAGCCAGATCGTTCATAACAGGTGAGTAAAAAGTCCACAAATAATAAACAATTAGACATGTGTTAACCCATTCTCTGCCACGCTGTTTCCGGGATATGGCTATGCGCTGCCACGCACTAAACCAATGGAGTCAGTCACCTTGTTTGCAGGGCTATAACTATATTCTATATTATAGCTATGGATGCAATACTATGGCCCATTTGACATAGAGTATCTATCGTGCAAGATGTGAAAAAGAAATATTTTTTCCATCCATACATTCCCGTTTTATACCGTGGTGAATATAAGTATGGTTTTAAATTGCTCTTACCTGTGAATATTCCAATTATTTGATTGTCATCCGGTAGATCGTATGTCCATTTGGCCCACAACATAACCCACCACAGCATAATGAATCGTCTATCCCTGTGTAACTGCAGGTCAGTCGCTTAGAGTGACCTGGGATCTGTAGATATGTATTGATTGATTGATTGATTGAAAACTTTATTAACAGATTGCAGAATGGGTACAATACAGTACAGCTCAATACACACAATTGTTAAGGGGATGCAGACCAGAGAAAGACTTTCGTCTTGTTTACATCAGGATCCCCCATTTTCAATTCATCAGGACATATATGACATACATGACATACAGATAGACAGTACTGCTACATCTATACATTTATGACATACCAGATTTGCAAATACAGTACTGTTTGTGATACAAAAATAGTCCAGAAAAGTGAGTATATACATTTGAGGTAGAAACTGTACATTGGAGGAGGTTGGGTGGGGTTGGGTAGGGAGGGGTTGGGGGGGGAAACACTGTACAACTGTACAAGCAACACTGTACATTGGGATATTGACAACCATACTAGGTAATTTACATTGGAGGGGGTTGGGGGGGGGGGGGGGGGGGGGGAAACACTGTACAAACAAGCAAAACTGTACATTGGAATATTGACAAAACCATACTAGGTAAATGTCTGTACATTGGAGGGGGTTAGGTTAGGACATTTACAGGGGCCAGTTTCAAATTGCAGTCTCCCGTAGGTGTTCCTTGAGAGTGGTTTTGAAAGTGGGTAGTGATTCACATTCCTTTACAGCTTTGGGTAGGGCGTTCCACATTGATCTGGCATAATTGCGAAACGTGTTTAGTCCCTTGTTTGAGCCGAATCTGGGTTTAACATGATTTGTGGAGCTCCCTCTGGTGTTGTGATCGTGGTATTCACTGACCTTTGGGAAGTATTTTGACATGTACATGGGTACCTTGGTCATGTAGTGTATCTTGTAGACCAGGCCCATTGCAAGTTGCTGTACTCTGTCGTCTACTCTAAGCCATCCTTGCAGGAATCGCACCAGCTGGCCTAGGACGAGAGGCTGCCACTCTCGCCCTAGCAAGGAAAGCAGTGAAGCATGACTGGCACACCCTACACAACACCACAACAACAACAGCACCTAGGAGCAGACTCAAGTCCCTACAACAAGGCGGCACAAGAGATGCTCCGTTCCACCACTGAGGACCTATCCAGAAATGGATGGCTGGCGGCAGCCTGGAAGAGAGAGTGGGAGAGTGCTGGGCCAACCCGTATCCACCACTACATCTGGGATCGAGGAGATGGCGCCACAGGAGACGATCTTCCACCCCGGCAATGGACTCTGCTGAACCGTTTAAGATCTGGGGTCGGTCGCTTTAAAGCAGCATTAAAGAAGTGGGGCCTATGGTGGCTGGGTGGCGCAGCGGACAAGGCGCTCGTCACAAGCGCAAGAGACACTGGTATCGGACCCAGCTGTCAGCGTTGCTTCCAGCTTGGCCGGCCGTCATACTAACACAATTGGCACTGTTAGCATGTGGGAAGCCGGAGTGGGTGGGTCTGGGTCGTTGTGGACAGCGACTCCTACAGTTCGGTCGGGGCGCCTGCACAGCGAGGGAAAGATCTAAGAGAGGTAGTGTGACCTTCCACACGTTACACTCTCTCAGTGAGAGTCCGCGCTGCCAGGTGAAAAGAAGCGGTGAGACATGTGTCGGAGGAAGCATGTGATAGTCTGCGCCCTCCCAGACCGACGGTAGGGGGTAGAGTGCGCAACGACCAGGAAGGGGATTGGGAATTGGCATAACGACATACACAGAACTGGGGCCTGGCAGACTGTTGACCACATCCTGACCATCTGCCACTATACAAACCACCCTCGGAAGCCAGCCTCTTTGATGTGGGACCAGAGTTAAGGGCATGGCTACAAGATACAGAGTTGGACCTCTGACGTTACACGAAAGAACAAGGGCGCAGTTCCCTCTCTCAGGGTGCAGTTCTAGGCCTGGGTCCTACATTTACATTTACATTTAGTCATTTAGCTGACGCTTTTATCCAAAGCGACTTACAAGTTCTGTGCGACAAGACAGCAAGAAGGGTATAACTCTATCAGCTGAGTAACAATGTTCATCAAAGTGTTGCGTGTTACAGTGTAGGTTAGTTTATTAGGACAAGTGCATGACATTAAGGTTAGTCGGGGTTAGATTTTTTTTTTTTTTTTTTTTTATCATTTGCCTACACAGTTTTAAAGCCTGACAGTCTCTTGTTTGATACCCACACAGTTTAATACCTGACAGTTTTGAACCTGTAATAAAAAGCAATTGACAGAGTAAAATAATACAGTGCAATAAAATAGTAGAATAGAATATATAGTAAAATTATGCAATAGAATGGACAGAGTAAAATAGTGCTACAGTACAATCAACAGCGGAGTGCATTAGAAGGCTATGGTGAAGAGGTACGTTTTTCGCTTATCTTTGAAAATATTAAGAGATCTAGCTTCCCTAATGTCCATAGGTAGTGTGTTCCATAACTTTGGTGCATAGTTTGCAAAGGCTGCATCCCCGATGTTCCTTAGACTGTGGCTTGGAACCTTCAATAGACCAGTAGTAGATGATCGCAATGTTCTAGGAGGCACATAGTTGACTAGAGAATTTGCAATGTAGCTTGGTCCTGTTTATTATGTTGAGACAATGAACACACAACCGTGTGGTTTCATAACTTTATTCGACTGCCGTTTATGTTACAACACCAGCCCTACCTCGAGCGCTAACCACGCCCGTCCATTAAAGGCACAGTAGCCTACAGTGTAACTGCTAGTATGTCACAACCTATACGTAGCATAACAGGACATAACATTTCCCCCCCCTTCCCTTTTGCAACAGCAATAGAACATTCCAGTCCATGAACAGAAACTGAACACTTCAGTCCACCAACCCGTGGCATTTACCCAGTAACATAGTCCCCATGCCAAGCGGGTGGAGCCCTCACCCTCTGAGGGCGAGCAGGCTGGGGAGCAGGGTCTGGTGGTTGTGGTGGGTTACCTCCCACCCTAGTTGCTTCCAAGCAGGGCTGCCAACTGCGGGTTGCAGCTTGGCTCAGGGATGATGCGGGCAGTGTCGAAGCACCAACCTTATGCAAGCGGTTTGAGTGCCAGCGAGAACCGTCATCTAGTCTGTAGGTGGCCGGACCCAGTTGACGGGTCACTCGGAGGGGTGCTGACCAGTATGAGCTCAGCTTGTTCTTGCGGTTGGCGTGTTTAATCCTGACCCAATCCCCTGCTGACATAGCGGGGGTCTGTACTCTGTGAGAGGCATCATACCTCCGTTTCATCTGAGCCTGTGAGCTTTGGACCTGATCTCTGGCCTTCTCGAGCCCAGGGCTCTCGCATGCAGGGGCCGGTTCAGCTCTCAAGCAGTCTAGTGGTTGTTTCATTTCTCGCCCAATCATGAGCAGAGCCGGAGAGACCCCTGTGGTGGAGTGCTTGGATGCCCGGATGGTCAGGAGAGTTTGGGTGAGTGAAGGTTTTCCCCTCCTCCAGGCAGGCTCGGATTCCATTCTTCAGAGATTTGTTTAGGCGTTCAACGCCGCCGTTACTTTCAGGATGGTAGACCGACGTCGTGATGTGCCTGATGGACCTCAGTGACAGGAACTCTGAGAACTCTGCCGAAATGAATTGAGGCCCATTGTCTGTGGTGACGACACTGGGCAGGCCCCAGCGCCCAAACAGCTTGACGAGGTTGTCGGTGATGCACTGTGTGGTGATGGAGCTGAGTTCGATGGCTTCTGGCCACTTTGAGTGTAGGTCGTGCACGACCATTAGGTAGCGGGCATGTGCCGGGGCCCCATGAAGCTCTCCGCATAGGTCAACCTGAATGTGCTCCCACGGCGCGGACGGCCACGGGGTCGGGGTGAGGGGTGCTGTAGCCAGCTGGCCCGTTTTCCCACTCAGCATGCAGCAGGTACAGTTGCGCACCAGCTCCTCTACGTCGGCGTCTATGTGAGGCCACCACACTGTGTCTCTGCAGCGTTGTTTCAACTTAACCACCCCCAGGTGGCCGTCGTGCGCCATGTGCAATACCCTGGCCCTCAGCGCCTCTGGTATAATAGCGCGGTGACCGTGGGCGAGGCACACCTCCCCCCAGCAGGAGAGCTCGTCGCGGACTCGGCGGTAGGGGAGCAGTCTGTCCTCCACCGTGGCTGGCCAGCCATCCTGGATATAGGCACGGAGATTTGCAAATGTCTCATCTTCAGCCACAGCCTGCTGCAGCTCAGCCAGCGTGACTACTGCGCTGAGCGGTCCATGCAGCATGTGGACCCAGTCCACGTCGTCCTCCTGTTCAGGACTCGCCTCACCCGCCTCTTTTGTCGTAGAGACGGCTCTCGAAAGAAGGTCAGCTACCGTGTTAGAGCGCCCCGGCATAAATTCGAGTCCAAAGTTGTACTGATTCAGCCTATCAGCCCACCTCAGTAGCCTCATAGGCTTGTGCCCCGCTCCTCGGGTCGCCAGCAGCGCTGTCAGAGACTGATGATCTGTGCGAATGGTGAACGCCCTGCCATACAGGTAGACATGCCAGCGTTCGCAGGCCCACAGACAGGCGAGGGCCTCCCTTTCCCCCACCGAGTATTTCTGCTCGGCTGGTGTGAGGGCCCGAGAGGCAAAAGCCACTGGACGCTCTACCCCTCCATGAACCTGGGATAGCACGGCGCCGAGCGCCACCCCAGAGGCGTCACAGGTGACCAAGGTGGGCGCGCTCAGGCTGAAATGCGCCAGTGTTGGCGGGGACGTGAGCTGCTGTTTGATGATGCGCACAGCCTCCCGGCAGGCCGGGGTCCAGTCCCATACCGCATCCTTGCGTAACAGCTGGCGCAGAGGGGCCGTCGAGTCAGAATAGTGTGGCATGAACCGGAGGTAGTAGGCAGCCATGCCCAGAAAAGAAGACAGCTTGGACGGCGACTGCGGGTCCGGCAGGGACAGGATTGCTTCGGTGTGGGACATGATCGGGGTGATACTCTCCCTGGAGAGCCTGAACCCCAGGAACTCAACCTCAGTAGCTCCAAATGTACACTTCTCCGGGTTGAGTGTGACCCCGTGTTGCTTGAAGCGCTGGAAGACCTGCTCCAGGCGAGCGTCGTGGAGTGCAGCGGTGGGCGCATGCACCACCACATCATCCAAGTAGATGCTGACCCCCTGGATGCCAGCCAAAATGAGCGACATTATTTTCTGAAAACAGCTTGGGGCTGATGACAGGCCAAAAGCCATGCGCTTGTACCTGAAAACCCCCACATGTGTGACAAACGCTGTGAGGTCCATACTGCCCGGTGCCAGGGGAACCTGCAGGTAGCCGTGACGTAAATCCATTTTACTGAAAATCGTGGAGCCATGGAAATGGCTAGTCAGCTCCTCCGCTGTGGGGAGGGGATACTTGTCAGGGATGATGGCTTTGTTTACGTCTGTCAGATCGACGCATAGACGCAGTCCGCGCCCCCCCCCCCCCGTTTCTTGGCTATCACCAGGTTGGACACCCAGGAATGAATGAATGAATGAATGAAAACTTTATTTAACAGATTGCAGAATGGGTACAATACAGTACGGCTCAATACATACAATTGTTAAGGGGATGCAGACCTGAGAAAGACGTTTGTCTTGTTTCCATCAGGGTCCCCCATTTTCAATTCATATAGACATTTATGACATACACAACATACATGACATTTATGGCATAGGGACATATAGGTATTTAGTACTGATACATTTGTGACATAAACGGTATTCCAATATACAGTACTGTTACCCCTAGATCCTGACAGAGTATATACATATGATGGGGAGGGGACTGTACATTAGGAGGGGGTGGGTGGGTGGGTGGGAGAGAAATATACATACGGCGGGGAGGGAATATATACATGCGGTGGGGAGGAGACTGTCTATTAGGAGGTGGTGGGGGTTTTGGGCATTTACGTGGCCAGTTTCGAATTGCAGCCTCCCGTAGGTGCTCTTTAAGAGCGGTTTTGAATGTGGGCAGGGATTCACATTCCTTTACAGCTTTGGGTAGGGCGTTCCACATTGTTGTGGCATAATTGCGAAACGTGTTTAGTCCCTTGTTTGAGCCGAATCTGGGTTTAACATGATTTGTTGAGCTTCCTCTGGTGTAGTGGTTGTGGTATTCACTGACCTTTGGGAAGTATTTTGACATGTACATGGGCACCCCGGTCGTATAGTGTATCTTGTAGACCAGGCCCATTGCAAGTTGCTGTACTCTGTCGTCTACTCTAAGCCATCCTAGGTTGTCAAAGTGGGCAGGGGTGAGGTGGGTTCTGGGGTTCAGGTCAAGTAGTAGTCTGACCAGTTTGTTTTGTGATGTTTGTAATTTTGTTTTAAGCGCCTTTGAGGTGCTTTGGTACCATGAGGTGCACGCATAGTCATAGTACCCTTGAATGAGTGCTCCTGCCAGAGTCTTCAGGGTATTCTTGTTTACCAGAGAGGAGATCCGGTACAAGAATCTAGTTCGTTGGTTGACTTTTTTTTATTACATTGGATGCCATTTTGTCACAGGAAAGATTTGCCTCTAGGATGGAACCCAGGTAGGTAATTTCGTCTTTCCTTGTGACAATATTGTCACCCACTGTAACTGAGAAGCCGTCGGGCTTGCTGAGTTTGTTATTTGAACCGAAGAGAATGGACTCGTTGATCGGTTCTATGATGTCCTCCTTCACCAGATGATGAATCTCCTCCTCCACCGCATCATGGAGGGCCAAGGGAATGTGCCGCAGCGGCTGAATGACGGGTCGGACAGACGTGTCCACCGAGGGCTGGTGCACAAATCCAGTCATACAGCCCAGGCCTTCGAACAGTGTCGGGTGATGGTCAGGCCAGGAAGCGGGGACCTGCAGGATGCGTAGACCCCCAGCGTCGGTCAATGTGAAGTCCAGAGCATGAAACAGGTCTAGCCCCATGATGTTAGCCCCTCTCCGTGTGATGTAGAACTCGGTGTCAGGGATGCGTCTCTTTTTGTACTCCACAGGTAGGCAGGCTACCCCTAAAGTGGTGATCGGGGCGTGGCCATACCCCGACAGGACGTTTGCTGCTGTAGTCAGCGGCACGTGACTGAAGAGCCAGTCATAAGTGGACTTATTCAGGAGCGACACTTTAGCCCCTGTGTCCACGAGGAGTGGTATGGAGGCCCCACCCACACGACATGTGCAATGACTGAATGAGGCCTGTGGGCTTTGTACTGTATTGATGGGAACAGCCCCAGACTGTGCGTGATCAGGAGGAGAGCGACACCAGCGCGCAAAATGGTTAACCCTGTTGCAGTTACGGCAGCGCTTTCCTAGAGCAGGGCAGGACAGGTCCCTGGTTGCATGCTTAGGGGAGCCACAGTTACCACAATGCCTTTGTCCATTCTCCCTCTCCCTCGGCGCCCTGTCTGCCACTCTCTGCACATCGAAGCTGTCACCGTCTGCGCCAGCTGCCTCCTGGGCCACATTCTGAACTCCGGGTGGAGGTGACGTCACAGGCTCATGCACCGCGCGGGAAAACTTGCGCGCCTCAGAGATAGCTGTCTCCAACTGTTTTCCAATCACTACTGCATCAGCTAGTGTCATGGCGTCTGGCTCTAATAACAGTCTCTCCCTCAGTTGAGCACACAATGTTCTTTCAATCAGCTGGTCGACTATGAGTCCATCCTCCAAGTTCCTAAAATCACAATGCTTGGCTAGCTCCCGCAAGGCAGACACATATTGCGAAACAGTCTCACCAGACCTCTGTGCTCTCTGGTGGAACTCAAAAGGGTACATCCGACGGCTTCTTCCTGAGCAAAAATGCGACTTCAGAGCCTCGGTAGAGTACTTATCGTCGGCTAATGTAAGCGTAGCATAAATCCGTTGCCCCTCCTGTCCGAGGCAGTGTCGCAGAAGTGCACACTTTCTAGCTTCTTCCAGATCCTCCAGTCCCAACGCCAATAAATAGTCCTCAAATGACGTTAGCCATCTAACCCATGGAACAGCTGGGTCACTGGGAACAGGTAGAAACGGTGGTGGCGGTGGTAAAACGAAATCAGCCATCCTCGTTCGCCAATTATTATGTTGAGACAATGAACACACAACCGTGTGGTTTCATAACTTTATTCGACTGCCGTTTACGTTACAACACCATGCAGCCCTACCTCGAGCGCTAACCACGCCCGTCCATTAAAGGCACAGTAGCCTACAGTGTAACTGCTAGTATGTCACAACCTATACGTAGCATAACAGGACATAACACTGTTCCATTTAGTGCTTTGTATATAAGGAGGAGGACCTTGAAATAAATTCTAAATGTTACCGGAAGCCAGTGTAGGTTAGCTAATACTGGACTGATGTGGTCTCTCCTCTTGCTTCTAGTTAGTAGCCTAGCTGCCAAGTTTTGAATGAGTTGGAGTCGTTCTGTGTTTTTTTTGGGAGGCCAGTGAGGAGTGCATTACAGTAGCATGGATCCGTTTTTCAGCGTCTTTTTTATTTATAAACGGCCGTACCTTAGCTATGTTTCTAAGGTGGAAAAATTATGTTTTTGTCACCTAGTTGATGTGTGATTTAAAGCTTAGGTCTGAGTCTATTATAACACCAAGATTTGTAACTTCGAGTTTGATCCAAGGAGTAAGTTGCCTCATATTGCTCTGTAACATTTCTCTTTTTGTTATAGGACCGACTAGTAGGATTTCAGTTTTGCCCTCATTTTAGGAAGTTGTTCGTCATCCATTTGTTTATTGCTAAGAGACAGGCGGAAATGGAGTTTATAGCTGTGTCATTTGGTTCAGCGGAGATGTACAATTGTGTGTCATCTGGAAACTATGGAAACATACATTGTGTTTTCTAATGATGTCTCCGAGTGGCAGCATGTATAGTGAGAATAATAATGGACCAAGGCAGCTCCCCTGTGGAACTCCGAAGTAGGTGTCGTGTTTCTCAGAAGAATGATCTCCAAGCCTGATATTTTCTCCCTTTGATATATGTTCTGAACCAGTTTAATACATAGGCAGAAAGACCAACTAACTTTTCTAGACGATTTATTAGGATATCATGGTCGATCGTGTCAAACGCTGCGCTAAAGGCAGCTAAAGGCTGCTAAATGAACAATAATCACTATGCAACAACCATCAAATGCACACAGCACACACACCCACACGCACACACTCACTCAAACAAACAACACACTGCAGCACCCACTCTCCACACTTTAGATCACACAAACACACTTACACTTTATATTTATTGATAAAGGATTTGCACTACAACTCGTACACCTACTGTGAATTGTACCTAAATTGCACCTCGTCCCATTTCTCCATTTCTGCCTTGCACTATATAGTATTGTATATTAGTACACTGCACAGTATTGTATATTGTATGGTAACTACGTCTATTCTGCATCGAACATTGTACATATGTCTAAACTGAACACTGTGACCTCATTTTTTTTACTTCTAATTTTACTATGTTATTTTATTTCATACTTATCTTGTCTTGCACAGTCTCTGGAGCGCAACAGTAAGAAGCATTTTGTATAAAAGTATTCTGTACTTCTGTATGACAACTATTAAAGAAACTTGAAACTTGAAACTTAGATCTAATAGGATGAGAATTGAGACTTTGTTTGCATCAGAGTTTATTCTGAGGTCATTTATTAGGTCAAATTATTTTTGTAAGAGCAGTTTCAGTGCTATGGTGCGTTCTGAAGCCTGATTGAAATTCCTCCATGATGTTGTTTTCTTTGAGAAAGGAGTTTATTTGTATTGAGACCATTTTTCCAAGTATCTTGCTGATGAATGGGAGGTTGGATATTGGCCTATAGTTGGTTAGTACATTACTGTCTAGTAAGGGTCTTACGACAGCTGTTTTGAATGTGTCTGGGAAAATACCTGTCAGAAGCGATGTATTTATAATATTTAGGACATGACTTGCAATACTCTCGAATATTTGCTTAAAAATGCTGTGGGTATAGGGTCAATACAGGAAGTGGAGAAGTTACATCCATGACAGTTTTGTAAAGCTCAGTTGATGTAATGCAAGCAAATTTTCCTATGGTTACTTTTTCGCAGGGTTTGCTGATGGTGTCCATGTACACAGGAATATCTTCTTGAGTCCATGAATGAAAACGAAAGTTCGGAGTCTGGTCTCGTACAGACTCACCAGAACGCTGCCGATGGGCAACGCAGCAAACAGGGGGTACAAGGGGAACGGAGTGAGAACACAGGCATCATCCCGACCAGAACGGTGCTGATGGGCAACGCCGCAAACAGGGGGACCAAGGGGAACGGAGTGAGAACACGGGCATCCTCCCGTGGAACTATAGAGAACGATGACGAGGCCTCACCCCAGGAACGAGGTCCACTAAGAGGGAGTAGGGCAGTAGCTGGCACGACGTCTCACCCCAGAGACGCGGTGGTAGATGGTAGCAACGGATGGCACGACGTCTCCCAGTGAGAACATAGGAAATCCTCCGTGTGATTATAGAGAGCGAAGACGATGTCTCACCAAGAGCGCGGTGGTTGATGGTAGCATACAGAACGACCTGGCAATGAGTGGAAGGCAACCAGCAGTACTAGTAGTCTCCTGACGAGCTGATTGCCAACCACTCACAGGTGCGTGGGGTAGAATGTTCGGCACGCCCCCTCGTTGGGCAGCATGCAGTCCTTACCCAGCCCTCACAAAACCATCTTCATTCAACATGCATATGGTTTTCAGAGTTACTAAGAGTTAACAGGTTAATATTTTCTCTATGAATGATGTCATCCCTTGGATCAAATCTGAGGTCACTAGTCTCGGGGTTATCATAGATTCAGAACTGAACTTCAATTCTCATATTAGCAAAGTGACGAAAACATTGTTCTTCCATCTCAGAAATATAGCAAAAGTACGACCATTTATTAATCAGAACGATGCTGAGAAGCTAATTCATGCATTCATATCTAGCCGGTTAGACTACTGTAATGCACTTTTCACAGGTCTCCCTAAGAAAACCACAGAGAGGCTTCAGCTAATCCAATACTCTGCAGCCCGACTGCTAACTAGAACCAAAAGGAGAGAGCACATTAGTCCAGTCTTAGCTGCTTTACACTGGCTTCCTGTAACATTTAGAATTGACTTTAAGGTCCTTCTCCTTACATACAAAGCTCTAAATGGACAGGGACCTAGCTACATTGCCAACACTCTAATAAATTACACACCAGCAAGAACACTGCGATCATCAGCTGCTGGACTACTAGAGGCTCCCAGAAACAGTCAAAAGAGGATCGGTAATGCAGCCTTTATCAACTATGCCCCAAAACTGTGGAACAAACTACCCCAAAACATCAGAGAAGCCAACTCGCTAGACATCTTTAAAAGACAGCTTAAAACCTATCTCTTTGCTCAGGCATTTCACTGTGGGTAATGCAGGCAAATATTTGAAGATAGATATCGGCTACCACCTAGTGGCAAGGGGAAATATTATTATAGAAACATCAGGGATATCCTGACACAAATTGTACTTACCTGCACTATTCTTACCCTGCCTACTTTTATACACTGCCTATCAAATTCATGTGTCGGTTCTATGCTAATTTTATCTCACTACCTCCTACTGTATGCACTGTAATGTTAAGAGAACTATTTTATCACACTTTTTACTTCTTACTGATGACTATTTTTAAACTGAATCATTTTAAACTATTTTTATTATTTGTATTACTGAATCAAACTGTAAACAGAGAGCCTATTGGGATGCTAGATCCTAATGTGAAACACTGTGATTTACCATACCTTGCTATCTGTCTATCTTTTTTTTCTTTTTTTTTTATTATTATTATTATTATTATTATTATTATTATTATTATTATTATTATTATTATTATTATTATTATTATTATTCCCTACCTACTTTCATACACTTCCAATGAAATTCATATGTCGGTTCTATGACGTTAGAGTGATGCTCTGTTGTTGTGAGCGACACACTGCTCTGTTGTTCTATAAGGTAACTTAGAACTGTACTTTGTAAAGAAACTCAGAGTGTTAAGAGCGATGGAAACTCAAAGTACTAAGAGCGATACACTGCTCTGTTGTTATATATTTTTCTTTATTGAACAATCTTATCACACTTTTTACTGTCCGTTCTATCTTATAATTTTTAGCCTATTTTAAACTGAATCAAACCCCACTTTTTTACTCTATCTAATCTATTCTATTTTATTATTTGTATTGCTGAAGAACTGTGATTTGCCTAACCTTGCTACCTCTCTATCTCTTTGTATTTACATTTTTGAACTGCAACCTCTGTATGAAAAGTGCTATACAAATAAAGTTATTATTATTATTATTATTATCCAAAGGACAGTTATATTATATATATACAGCTGCACGTACAGTACATAGCAGATTCGAGAGGTTTATTTGTCACATACATACCAGGGCATACAGTGACCTACATACAGTGGCCTTAGGCTAAATGCCAAGAAAACCGAGGTCATAATGTATAACATCCTCCCGGATCATCCACCTCTAAGGACAACAGGAGGCTCTGCTCTAAAGGAAGTCAGTGATTTCAAGTACCTGGGCTCGTGGGTCAACTCGTCCGAGCAAGACCTTAAAGTGAGGAAGGCACTTGCGTGGAGGGCTCTGAACGGCATGACCAGTGTGTGGAAATCCAACCTCCCCCGTCAAATCAAGCTCAACTTCTTTCATGCAACAGTTGAGTCTGTCCTTTTGTATGGCAGTGAATGCTGGACCTTGAAGCCCACCCTGCAGAAGTCCTTGGATGGGTGCTACACCAGAATGATGCGTGTGGTGCTCAACATCAACAGGGATGAGCATGTCACTAATGCAAACTTGTATGGGGGGGTGCTAAAGGTGAGCGATAAAGTGGCAGTCAGGAGAATGAGGCTGGCAGGTCACTGCCAGAGACACCATGAGATGCCAACCAGCAAACTTGTGCTGTGGGAACCAACACACGGGCATCGATCACGAGGACGTCCCACGTTAACCTACGTGGACGTACTCAGGAGAGATGCGGGAACAGAAAGCACCAACGAGCTAGCCAGATGCATGGAGGATCGGGATGACTGGAAGCACCAATGGAGGGCCCGTCCGAGGACGACCTAGATAGATAGATAGATAGATAGATAGATAGATAGATAGATAGATAGATAGATAGATAGATAGATAGATAGATAGATAGATAGATAGATAGATAGATAGATAGATAGATAGATAGATAGATAGATAGATAGATAGATAGATAGATAGATAGATAGATAGATAGATAGATAGATAGATAGATAGCATACAGTGAAATGCGGGTGGCCATGCCCGCTTTGATTGTGCAATAATACTAAATAATAAAATAGACATAATAAACAGGTAATAAAATAGACATAAAATAGGCATGATAAAATAGACATGCTAAAGTCCTGAGATAATGCAATACAATGTTAGCTACGAATTAAGGCACTGGGTCCTACAGTACACTACTATACAATATACAGTTTTTACTCTATATCCTTATGCTATACTTGCTATTTCTAAATTATACTATACCAGAACCACACGACTTATTTGCTTAACTCATTGACCGCCACGCTGTTTTCAATGGCGCCAGCGTTATTGACAATTTTAGCGATTTTTGCGTACCCATTGTGTGTTCTGTATTATAGCTATGGAGACAATAGTATGGCTCATTTGACAGGCATTGTTTATAGTCCAACACTGACTAACCATTTTTAACCATAATTTCTACATACTTTAGTTTGTGCACTATTCCATGCTAAACATCGGCCCTTTCCAAAATAACCCAGTCTTTTTTCCTAGATTGCGAGATATGATGTGTTATATGCATTATGCCCAAATCGTTCGGGTTGCTCGCCTGAAACTCCAAATATTTACAAATCAAAGGTATATACCATATATATATGTGTCTTCACAAAATCATCAAGGGGGGGGGGGGGTGGGGGGGTCGTTTTACCTTGAAACTGTGATCGTTACCAAAAGCATGTTTTAGGTCCGGTAAAATACGACACTGTGATCTGTACAAAAGCATGTTTTAGGTAAAAAATAAATACCAGCAGGTTACCTAAAATAGACCTTACCTCAGTCAGAAGGTACTCCAAAATGAATAAATCCCAGTCGTCCCATCGCGATCACAATTACTTGTATATATTGGGCATGGTTATCATACGGGAAACAATAGGTTTGAGGCATCAAATCTCCAACTGATTGCTATGTCCTGATCCACTTTGAGGGGAAAGCAGCCGGAGGTAACTCAGTACTGGAAGACAACTGATATCCCCAGTTCAAAAGGTAGGTGATACTGCCACCTGGCAGGATTCGATCATAATTGCTATTTTAACGTAGGCAGCGGTGGCAGGGAGACACAGGCGAGTGTTTATGGGGATCAAAGGAAAAATATCAAAGGATCTAAAAACAAGAAAACAAATTTTTGGCGCTCAAGCGTTGACGACGAAACACGAGTATACTAGTTTTTGGCACCCAATGAGTTAAAGTGACCTTTATTTTCCTCGTTCCTTTAAAGTGTCCTTTCCATTTAGTTTAAAGTGACCGTTTGTAGAATGTGTGTTATGTGTGTGGTGTGTGTGTTCATGTGTGCTTGTGTGTGGAGAGAGATCAGTGTTTGTAACGTTTGGGGTTTTGCTCTCCTCAGGAAGCAAAGCGTTACCTGGTGGTAATTGTCCTGTCTATCTGTCCTGATTGTATTCATTGGCACCTGGTGTGTCTAGTTAGGGTGGCTTTATATGCTCTTCCATGTCACTACTGACACCGTGAGTCGATCGCCAGACTATCCGTGAGTACACCTTGAGTAAGTCTTATCACTCCTTACCATAGGAGCGATAATATAATGTCGCTTTGATTGTCATGCCAATCCGTTATGTATTATATCACTGTGTGTATATGTCGAATCGTCGTCGTCATATATTCCCTGTATCATGTTTTTGGAGACTTGCTTTCTCCCCTTTGCTTTCCCTCTTTTTGGAGATAAGTATTCTCCCCTTTTGTTTGTACGCCGTTGTCGGCGTGTACGCCTTATCTGATCTACAATAAAGTAGTAACCTTTGTTTGAGAATCAACACCTGCCTCTCGTCTATCCGTTCTGCACTGCACCTGGGTCCAACACACTTACCAAACCGTAACAGTCTTCAATGTTCTGATGGCCTGGGGGAAGAAGCTGAGCCTTAGTCTCTCTGTTCTTGCTGAGTCTGTGCGTAGGCGCTTGCCTGACCGCAGCAGCTTGAACAGGCTGTTGTTGGGGTGGTGGGGGTCTTTAATTATTTTGCAGGCTCTGGATTTGCACCTCCTGTTATATAAATCCTGCAGGGGTGGTAGTGCAATACCTGTAGTACGCTCTGCTGAGCGCACCACTCTCTGTAGGGCCTTCCTGTCCTGGTACAGATACAGCTGTTAGTGGCATGGCTTACAGCCTCACTGAGGGATATAGTTGGGAAAGCATAGTTTGAAGTAGGCTTGGGCGGTATAATTTTTTTCATACCGTCATAATCTGCTGACATAATACCCCGGTATACGGTATATGACGGTATGACTTTCATTTTCATCAGCGGGGGGGGGGGGGGGGGAGCGGAGCTAACAATATACTCGTTATCACCATACATAACGCTTATATTGAAACACATTGAGATTAGGGCCGTTCTTTCAACCTAAAAGTGCACTTTCTTCAACCTCGAAGTAAACAAATCACAGAACGGTAGCCAGTTAGTAGGTATCAACGTGAGCTCCCGGGACGGTAGCTAGTTAGTTAGCACCATCCAGGTATCAACGTGAGCTCCCGGGACGGTAGCTAGTTAGTTAGCACCATCCAGGTATCAACGTGAGCTCCCGGGACGGTAGCTAGTTAGTTAGCACCATCCAGGTATCAACGTGAGCTCCCGGGACGGTAGCTAGTTAGTTAGCACCATCCAGGTATCAACGTGAGCTCCCGGGACGGTAGCCAGTTACCCCGCACCATCCAGGTACTACTATAACGTTAGCTCCCAGTCCCAGAACGGTAGCCAGTTACCCCGCACCATCCAGGTACTACTATAACGTTAGCTCCCAGTCCCAGATCGATATCCACGTAAGCCTCTGCTGGCGCGTGCTGTGCAGTGCACTACAATCAACTCATACCGGCGGGATCTCGAAATACCCTGGTATACCGTAATACCGTCATACCGCCCAAGCCTAGTTTGAAGTTATGAAATAATTTTACAGTAGGTTAGTGATTGTCACAGTATACCAGGGAATGCACAGATCGCACCATCTGGCCCCATTATCTGATGTGTTTCTGAGTGCAACAGGCGGTTTGGGGCAGGACCTAAAGGGATAGTTGTGATTTTTGGAACCAGCTAGAATCGCTACTGCTATCAGTGGTGATGATGCTGATTGGTTGAATCCTTTCTCAGCACAACCCGTCATACTAGCTCAGGCTAGTTAGGCACAAACCAATGCAAATGAGAGCAGCAATGTTAGCCTTCATTCCATTGAGAGTGACAGCAATGTTAGCCTTCATTCCATTGAGAGTGACAGCAATGTTAGCCTTCATTCCATTGAGAGTGACAGCGATGTTAGCTTTCATTCCATTGAGAGTGACAGCGGTGTTAACCTGCATTCCATTGAGAGTGACAGCAATGTTAGTCTTCATTCCATTCCATTGAGAGTGACAGCAATGTTAGTCATCATTCCATTGAGAGTGACAGCAATGTTAGCTTTCATTCCATTGAGAGTGACAGCAATGTTATCCTTTATTCCATTGTTGAGAAGGCTTTTACATGATCACAGATGGGAAGTGGGATTATTTTCAACTAGATGGTCATATTTTAATTCGATGTAATTTGTATGTAGCTCTCTGTATGTACTTATCCTCATGCATACAGCAACCTATTGCACCCATTACTATTTACCAGGAATCAGCAGCTTATATTATTTCAATACATGCTAATACCTACTCATATTTATGTGTATACTGAATCTAAAGGTGTCAAATTACCACATATTGGACCATGATAAGTTTGATTTATTAATGACATCACACATGCAACTCAGATGTCAGGGAAGTACAGCAAAGCTCTTCCTCTCCAGAGTTCTGCAAATTCTGCACAAATAACAATCTGTATAGTCAAAGTCATGCCACCAGGTTTTGAGTGGAGGGGAATTCAAGTCAAGATAATTCAATTCAAGATAAGATAATACCTTCATTCATCCCTGTGGAAATTTGGGGAAAGGAGAGGGAGATGAGAGTTACAGGCAGGATAATAAGAATGCAAATATAGTAAGGAAATACGAGAGAGACATGTACAGTATACTCTCAGTAATATCACTCTGTGCTCTCTGAACAGCTCAGACATGTATACTCTCAGTAATATCACTATGTGATATTCTCACTCTGAATTCCTTCCATAATCATCAATCAATATGTGCTTATGATTGGATAGAAAACTATGTGAATTCCTGTTTCATTTGCCCTGAGCTGATGCAGTCCTTTAACTAGGCTGTGTGTTTTGAAGGGGCTTCCATTGACTGAAGATGCTGATGCGGCTGTTCTCCCTGATGCGACTCCTGATCAATAATATGAGCCCTGCTCCCTTGGGCCAGAGCAGTATAGACAAACCTTTACCTCATACTGCAGTACTGTGTGAGAGAGAGAGAAGGACAGAGAGAGAGGGATATAGAGACAGATATAGACAGAGAGAGAGAAAGACAGAGAGAGAGAAAGAGACAGAGATATGGAGAGAGAGAAAGACAGAGAGAGAAAGAGACAGATATATGGAGAGAGAAAAAGACAGAGAGAGAAAGAGACAGAGATATGGAGAGAGAGAGAGACAGAGAGAGAGAAAGAGACAGAGATATGGAGAGAGAGAAAGACAGAGAGAAAGACAGAGAGAGAAAGAGACAGAGATATGGAGAGAGAGAAAGACAGAGATACGGAGAGAGAGAGAGAGACAGAGAGAAAGAGAGAGACAGATGGAGAGAGAGAGACAGAGAGATGGAGACAGAGAGAAAGAGATGGTGAGAGAGAGATGGGAAGAGAGAGACACAGGGGAGAGAGTGAGATGGAGAGATGTTGTGTGTTAGAGAGAAGGTGTATGTGTGTGTGTTAGTGTTAGTGCTGGGAGGTATACAGAATATAAAGCTATACCATCATGAATCCATACAAAGATATGGGTTTCTACTATACCATCATCAACAATATACAAATCGTAAATGTATTTTTTCACCCATATGTCCAATAGGTGAAGCAAGACTCTGAAGCTAGTATGAGATGTAACGAAGGTTATGTAATAGAACCCTAGTTACAGTATGAGATGTAACGAAGGTTATGTATTATAACCCTAGTTATATTAATACAGTATGATATATAATGAGGGTTATGTAATAGAACCCTAGTTATATTGATACAGTATGATATATAATGAAGGTTATGTATTATAATGAAGGTTATGTATTATAACCCTAGTTATATTAATACAGTATGATATATAATGAAAGTTATGTTGTATAACTATAGTTATATTAATACAGTAAGAGATATAATGAAGGTTATGTATTGTAACTATAGTTATATTAATACAGTATGAGATATAACAAACATTATGTATTATAACCCTAGTTATATTAATACATTATGATATAATGAAGGTTATGTATTGTAACTCTAGTTATATTAATACAGTATGATATATAACAAAAGTTATGTATTATAACCCTAGTTATATTAATACAGTATGAGATATAATGAAGTTTATGTAGGTCAGTGATAGGTGCATTGAGTGAAATCCTTTCAGTGGGAGCCAATAGGATCGTTTTGCCAGCGTTGATATAACTAGGGTTGTAATTCCTAACCTTCGATATTAGGCTTACTAACCATGCACCTGCTTAGTTCAGATCAAATATAAATAGTCAAGAAATATTGAGATAATCTTTTATAGAGTCGCTATGCAGTTGGTTATCTGTCTGTGGGTCTGTGCAGTAGGTTATCAGTCTGTAGGACTGTGCAGTAGGTTATCAGTCTATAGGACTGTGCAGTAGGTTATCAGTCTATAGGACTGTGCAGTAGGTTATCAGTCTGTAGGACTGTGCAGTAGGTTATCAGTCTGTAGAACTGTGCAGTAGGTTATCAGTCTGTAGGACTGTGCAGTAGGTTATCTGTCTGTGGGTCTGTGCAGTAGGTTATCTGTCTGTAGGACTGTGCAGTAGGTTATCTGTCTGTAGGACTGTGCAGTAGGTTATCTGTCTGTAGGACTGTGTAGTAGGTTATCAGTCTGTAGGACTGTGCAGTGGGTTATCAGTGTAGGACTGTGCAGTAGGTTATCAG